>NC_083620.1:26858503-26998503 GCF_963584025.1 Labrus mixtus
CAACCTCTGTCTCAGTTCTCCCCTGTGTCCCCAAATAAGCTATCCATCATCACCTCTAGCATGAAGTCCTCCATCAGTATTCTCGACCCCATCCCATTCAGCCTCGTCAAAAACTTGTCTCCCAGCCATCGCGCCACTCATAACCTCAATCATCAACTCCCTCTGCCCTGGTTCAGTACCCAAAACTCTTAAACTGGCAGCCGTCACCCCCATCCTCAAGAAACCTGGACTCAATACAGACAGCATGTGCAACTTCCACCCCATCTCCAACCTCCCCTTCCTCTCAAAAATACTGGAACGTGTTGTCGCCTCCCAGATCAAATGCCACCTCTCCTCCAATAAGCTATTTGAACCTTTCCAGTCTAGCTTCCGTTCCCAGCACAGCACAGAACAGAAACAGTGCTCCTCAAAGTCACCAACAACCTCCTCCTCTCCTCAGACTCTGGTCTCCTCAACATCCTCCTCGATCTCACTGCAGCCTTTGACACCAGCAGCCACAGTATTCTTCTATCCCGCTTAGAACACTCACTCAACATCACTGGCACTGCTCTTTTCTGGTTAAAATCCTACCTCACCGACCGACAACAGTTTATTAACATTAATAACTGCTCCTTCTCCATAGCTCCTTTGTCCCAAGGCGTCCCCCAGGGGTCGTGCTTGGTCCCCTCCTGTTCATCATATACTTGCTCCCCCTTGGTAACATTATCCGCCAGCATGGTCTCCATTTCCACTGTTATGCCGATGACATCCAGCTCTACATCTCCACCAATTCAATCACCACTGAAACCTGCTCTACCCTGACAAACTGCCTCAATGAAATAAAAACATTGATGCACACCAACTTCCTCTCTCTCAACTATGCAAAATCGGACATAATAATCATCGGCCCTAAATCCCTCACCAATTCCATTCACAACTTCTCCTTCACAATAGACAACTCCACTCTCTCCCCCTCCCCTCATATCCGCAATCTTGGAGTCATCTTTGACAGCCAGCTCTCCTTTGACCACCACGTCACCCAGCTCACAAGAACCGCCTTCTTTCACCTCAAAAATATAGCCCCCCTCCGTCCGCTACTCTCATTTTCTACTGCTGAAACACTAATCCATGCATTCATCACATCCAGACTTCACTATTGCAACAGCATCCTTTTCGGCACATCATCCAAAGTCCTTAATAAACTTCAATACATCCAAAACTCTGCTGCACGCCTCCTCACCCACACCCGAACACATCACCCCTGTCCTGCAAAATCTCCACTGGCTCCCTGTCCCTTACCGTATCCAATTCAAAATCCTTCTCCTCACACATACAGCCCTTAACCACCAGGCCCCCCTCCTACCTCACGGCTCTCCTTCACACTCCTGCACGCAGCCTCCGTTCTTCAAAAGCCAACCTCCTATCTCCCTCTCTTAGAACCAAGCACCGAACCTGGGGGGACAGAGCCTTCTCTATAGCTGCCCCGCCCCCCCGGAACTCACTCCTTACACTCATTCAACACTGCACCGACCCTCACTTATCAAAACTCACCTCTTTAAACAAGCTTTTAATGTATGATTGTGATGTATTTTCTGTTTTCTGTAGTTTTACCTTTATTGTTGTTATCTTTATGATTTGTGTGTAATGTCCGTTAGTCTGTCCTTACTGTTTTTAACTATTGTAAAGTGTCTTTGAGCTTTTAAAAGCGCTTATAATTAAAATGTATTATTAGTATTATTATTATATTGTGAAACTACATATACAGCATTTATCAGGATTTTAAACAGCAGAGGAAACAATGCATTCTGTGGTTTCACTTTTGGTGACAGTAAAAGTCTTGTTCCAATAAATCAGAAATATCTTTTGAGACAAATATGTTCCCTTAATTATAACAGTGACGTGTGTATATCGTGCCACTTATACCTTTCTCCAGTGACTACTGAATAGATTAGTCTGAAATTCTCTAATACAGATTAAATATGTGTCTTGCTTTTCAACAGGTAGAGGGGGGTGCACCGTTCCTGGAGGTACTGCAATACCAGGTCGATGCGTGGAGTGGACGGAGCAAGCCCCTATTCCATCTCCCAGTTCCAAAAATCAATTTAATATATGGTCCCCGGGTAGGGGACGTATCAGATATTAAACTGATAAGAACAGATACTACACTTGATCTTAGCCAAAAGGCCGAGAAGCGATAACACGAATATGTCAGAGGAGAGGGAGTCATTCCCCGCAAGGTCCGTCTCACTGACGGTTCAGTCTGACTCACCAACACCAAACATCTCGATGAGACAGAGAAAAAAAGTCTACTACAAGTTGTTTAAAAAATGACAAGCAGCAAAGCTAGAGGCTCAAATAAGCAAAAAACTAAATCATTGATCCACATTTAAAGTCTAGAGAACATAATCAGAAAGAGCATATCTCCCCTTCTTCTCTCTCTCTCACATTACAGCCACTTCAAGGTTCTTTGTTCACGCCATGTGGGTCTCTTAGACTCTGACTGCTGCCACCTACTGATCTGGAGTGTAAACAACACTGCTTGTCAATTTAAAAGAAAAAGTGTGTTTACATTTCTTTAGAAAATATCAGCACTTAGCCGGCTGGGGAACGAATGCAGCGAGCATTTGTTGGGGGGGGATGTACAAACCCTAATCTGACTCTACATGTGTATATATATATATATATGTATACATAAACATTTTGTGCTGTTTTTAGCTTAGAGTACTTTTATTGCTGTCAAATTCAACCCTACTTTTATTTTGAAATTAAGTAAGCCCTTCTGGTACATGGAGGGTTATGACAATAACGTTACCACGGAGAAAGAAACAGGTGGAAGGCAATACTATCAATAATTATTACAAATATACTTATATGTGATTTTGTGTTTGAAGAGATCTTTTTTTAACTGGTCTAACATTTAATTAAATTCTGTTATACTGATAAGGAAAGGAGTTCTATTCATTGACAGCCATCTGGACAGTTTAATAATTATATCAGATCAATGAAGATTTGATGCCTGTATGAAAACACATCCATGTAAGTATTCTGCTCCTATTAAAAGATTATATATATTTTGTTGACATTTGAATCAGGGGAGAGCGCGAACGCAGTCCCCCACTACCAGAAATTATGCAGTCGAGATTCCCACATTTGGGGAATTCGCATAGGTCAGCCCAACCGAAGTGCAATGGTCAGGCCTCGCCATGGGTGAACCACCTTCTTGATCATGGTATCTCCCCTGCCAGGTAAGTATGAGTTGTACACGTTCAAGCTGGACGAGTCATTCACAGAGATACCACTCTGACTTATGGTGGGGAAATATATAACTACCAAAATCAGAGGGCGTATGGGTGCAAAATCCACAGAAATATATAACACACGGGTGATAACTTTGTACTAAGGCTGACAAAGACTTGATATTTTAATTTAAAGAATCGAAGCTTCAAAATCCCCATCATGCATTGCTGCATATCTCAACCAGACACTAACCTAAATATCACAGGTTTTATATATTTTACCAAACCAAATGACTAGCAGCCCACCAGCAAAAGCTGAATCAAACTGCAATAAAGAGTTGTTTGATCAAATGTTAAAATCAAGAGGAAAGATGAAAAAACCCCATTTCTCCCCTTTTTCCATCTCTCACATGAGAGCCAATTCCTGGTTCTTTTTTTCACTCCATGTGGTCATTTTTACATTATTGCTACTGCCACCTGCTGCTCTGGAGTGTGAACTACACCGACTTGACCAAATGGGTTTTACAGTAATACAACACAATCTTTTACCTTTCACTGAAAAAGTGAAACCACAAAGCATAGGATACTAAATAAAAATATTTTTTTCCAGGATTCAACCTCAACTTCAATTTGCCATCAGTGATGAGCAAGAGTCCAGAGAGGAAAGTCTTTACAGGCCTGCAGCATATAGACAATGTGTGTGATGGCAGCATGGCTGCTTGGGAGAGGGGAACAGAGTTATGAATCAAAGCTGCTGCGTCTGGAAAATCAGAGCACAGTACCCTGGCTTCAGGGTGGGCTGCCTTGTGTAAAAATGTGTCTTACAAACTTGTAAATACCTGTTTTGGCTGTGCTGGTAATGGTTATAACTATTTGTAATTTTGTGCACTGTCCACTGATTTTTAGTTCTTTGTCTTATTTATAGAGATGCACCGATACCACTTTTTTGCAAACCAAGTACAAGTACTTACATTTGGGTCCTCACCGATACCGAGTACTTAATGCCCTGATCCACGTCTGTTTCTTTGGTCAAAAGTCTCTGAAGCGTGGTCACAGCAGGAATTACATCTGATGCTAAAGCATCGGACGAGCTCACTTTTCGGGTTATAAAAAACCAACAATGTTTTTTCCAGAAGTATCCACTGGTGCGCTGTAAGATTGTCGGGGAGTTCATATTCGGAGCCAAATCTTCCCAGAGCTTCTGCTCGGTGAGAGACTGTAGCATGTAGTACGTGCTATTCCAGCGCGTCTGCACGTCTTGTTGGAGTCTTCTTACGGGCTGGTTGAGCTGCAGCTGAATGTCTTCCAGGCGCGAGTAGGCTAATGCTTAAACTGTCCAACAATTTTACATCCGACTGACACTACAGCTACACTCCTCTGAGCCAAAAGTCCTTCGTTAACAGCTAGCTGTAGCGCGTAAGCTACGCACGGAAGGCTGGGGAGTGCCAAGTTTGCAGCCTGCTCTTCTTTTGTCGTCATCACTTACGCTGAAATATCTCCACACAGCTGACATCTCGCTTCACTCCGTCTACCCGCTCGACTGAAAAGAGGCGCGCGCCCGCCGTAAAGTGGTATCGGTGCCGTTGTATCCGCATAGTTTTACGAGTACAAGTATGAGTACTTAAAGGCGGCATCGGAATTTTCCTCAGTTTAAAGATTCAAGCGATTGCTATTGGGCAAACAATGAAAGTGCAGAGCATCTCCATGAGCTTTGTAGTGCAGAATACACTTAAGGTAATAAAGACAACAGGATAATGTAATATGAAGGAAAAGCCACAGACATCAAGATAAAATTATGACTTACACATTCAGCTTACATTCAGTAAGAACAAGAAGCCTTACCTGATGTAGCTTTTTACCCAAATTCTGAATGTTTGAGACCACATTCCTTGTACTTGCCACGCTCTGAATCTGTAACAAATGGTACAGGTTTGATTTATAAAGTCAAATACAGCTAATAACAGGGGCTAGATAAAATGTAAAATTGGGGAAAAAAGCACATTTCTGCAGTGATGCAAAAATGCTCAACTGGACCGATCATTCTTTTTTAAAACCGTTTCCAAAAGAGGTTTTATACTCATTACTAAGTCACAGAAACGCTGTGTATACAAATTATCTTTCATTACAATTACTTTTAGACGTCAACGTTATCTTTGATATGCAACCAGTAAATTAAACATACTTTAACGGAAGAAGCAACCTACAACCCTAAAACAAGGGTTGTAGATTGCATTTGTCCGTTGCTGGAAATAATGCTGATCGGCTTCTTATAAAGCTGGAATAAAGTTTGAAGTCAGTATGCTAGTTGATACAGCTGTGCACAGTATGTGTTGTTAGTTTCAACAGCAACATGAGGGCGAAACTTTTAACCTGCAAGAAAGTTTGCACAAGCGGTGCTCAGATAAGAAGCAGCCGGAGCAAGCATGACCTGAACCCGGGATAATATGCCTGCTGTATTATCATGCTACGGGCCTAAACTTCTGCAGACACGGTCTGATTTAGCATACGAACAACCGCTAACAAGGTGACAACTTTTCTCGCCGTGCATCAGTCAAACAAGTCTACCCAAATAACTCCGACAGATAACGTTAACATCAGGGGACAGCAACGTCATTCGGCTATTCTAGTTGTTATATGATAACGTCATCTACCTGTCGAGATAGACTGAAACGGTTTATGGTAAAACAACTCTATATCTCTGATGCAAGGAAATAAGGCACAAAGTTTGAAACGAGAATATTACTCACCATTTCAAGCATAACCAGCATGGAGTCGGACTTGCTTCCCACTGTTTCTTGAAGCCACTAACGTGTAAAAGCCTCTCCACGGCCGCGGCTCGCCGTCTAAAGTTAGAGTGTGGTTTTCAGGCGAGCGGGCCGCTCTGTGGACATGGGAGAGATACTATTGTCTGTATTGAAAATGATTGCACTACTAGATCGACTTTGAAACGACCTACAGGTGAGTTACATATTGTTGCTTTAAAACAAAAGATTGATGAACCACTTAGAAAAGAAGAGCGCTCCGAGATAACTACCTATCCGGAATTACCACTCCCCAAGTTCCCAATGCGGGTAAAGAGTGCTTTGTAGGTACTCTCTAGGTGAATGTTTTAAAAATTATAGTCATGTCATAAGCCGAGTTTTAAGTGTTTGGTGTTGCTGCAGCTTCTCTTTCCTGCTCCTCTGCTGTCTGCATGTCGGAGCATCAAAGTGACACATACCAACACACAGCACACACCAATGCGCACACAGCACAGGGATTAAGCGGTAGTATAATTATAGGCTACACAAACATGTTAATAAATAATCCATCGATCCACAGATCACGTGCAGTCTGAACCGTGGGGGTGATCCTAAAAAACCACAGATCAAGTGTGATCCATTTCAACCCTATTAGCCTCATCACAGCCCCCTTCAAATCCACTGAAACATTCAACTTCACAGAAACCAATAATCTGCCTAATTCAACCCATTAAACAGCTGAATATCTTTACAAGACAACTTGACAGTTATCAGATATAACATAAAGCTAACTCTTCTCCAGTGCTCATAAGGGCTCACATATTTACATTTGACAGTTAATCAGGGGAGAGCGCGAACACAGTCCCCCACTACCACAAATTATGCGGTCAACATTTAAAAAGGTACATAAACAGGCTTTCCAACAATATAAAATGTAGTGCCAAGAAGCATTGAAACAACAAAGAAATAATCTACCAAAGACTTGTAACATTGAATTAAATTCAGTCATACTGGCAAGTAAGGTGAGTTTTGCTCATAGCCGAGGTGAACAGCTTCATAACCATTTCCATCTTACTCAAGAATTAGTGCTTACATCAAATCAGTCTCATCTGGACATACTGCTCCTAGAAGCTATTTAAAATTAAGTTTCTTTTGACATGTTATCAGGGGAGAGCGCGAACGCAGTCCCCCACTACCACAAATTATGCAGTCGAGATTCCCACATTTGGGGAATTCGCATAGGTCAGCCCAACCGAAGTGCAATGGTCAGGCCTCGCCATGGGTGAACCACCTTCTTGATCATGGTATCTCCCCTGCCAGGTAAGTATGAGTTGTACACATTCAAGCTGGAGGAGTCATTCACAGAGATACCACTCTGACTGACGGTGGAGAAATATATAAAGACCAAAATCAGGGGCTGAAAGGGTGCAAAATACAAAGATATATATAACGAAGGGGTGATAACTTGGTACTGAGGCTGACAAAGAGAAACATTTTAATTTAGAAAATCAAAGCTGCAATTCCCATCATGCATTGCTGCATATCTATGCCAGAAACTCAAACCTAGTTTTACACATTTTACCAAACGACAAGCAGCCCACCAGCAGGTTTAAATTCTCAAAAGCTGAATCAAACTGCAGTAAAAAGTAGTTTGATCAAATGTTTTAATCATCAGGAAAGAATAAAAGACAGCATGTCTCCCCTTATAACTCTCTCACATTACAGCCACTTCCTGGTTCTTTGTTCACGTGGGTCCCATGTGGGTCACTTACACGACAGCTGCTGCCACCTGCTGCTCTGGAGTGTGAACAGCACAGAGCTAAATAGCCTGAAGTAATAACACAACCTTTTAAGTATTTCACAAGAAATTCAAATTATAACACTTAAAGTAGGATTCATTGCAATACAGTTTACCGCACTTTATCTTTTATCAGCTGTTTGGAAAAAGCAGCTCAGAAACTAGTAAATGGTAACTGTTGTCTATATTATGAATGCTGAGAGCTTTATGTCACTTTACCGATGTACAATAAAATAAAATGAAATTCTGATTCCTTTCTGATTCCAGACCAAAAACCAAAATTAGATGCCAAACAATACTAACAATATAAACCATCCTGGCGTTTCCTCCAGGCTTTAGTGACAAAAGAGGCCAACTTATAAACATTGAAAGTAAACAAGCATTCCATCCTGAAATCGTCTTTACTCCAAAACACTTGAGGGTCTCAAGCAAACATTACTACTTTTTTTGTTTTAACTTGTTGATTCAAGCACTTTGAAACCTTGGTTAAGAAAGGTGTTATAAAAATACAGTTAATTGTAATAATATATATATATATTTTTTTTAAATGTATAGAGCGCATATAATCGCCGGGCAGAAACACAGTTTGAGTGTTAATATGAATATTCGAGTGTGTGAGTGATATCAGGGTTGGAGGGTCGTAGCTCAGGGGGAAAGACAAATGGAGAACAAAATAAGAGACCGCTGCTGGTTCTACCATGAAAAGGTTTGTGTTCGAATAAAGTTGAACATTTTTATATTGTTGTGTACAACATTTCTCCTAACTTCCAAAATAAAATACTCTGAGTTCTGACTCGTGTTTATGTGGCCGTACGAGCGCTCGGCTGAACTTCAGTGTTTGATAAATAAACATATGAGCAAAATAACTGAAGACGTCATCATCATTAACACATTACGGGCTGCTCCAGAAAACAACTTTATAAACTGGAGGCAGCATTACGACGTCTACACAGTAGGCCTAACATTAAAAAATTCATTTAGCACAAACTTTTATCCAAAGCAACGTAAATCAGAGGATCATTTTTCATTTTGAGTCTGCTCCTCTGTCCCTACATTCAATCCTTTTTTTCCCTCACTTTTCATCATGATGTGTCTAGTTTCTGTAAAATCACACTTTGACACATTGTTTTAGTTTTGGATAATACCTCAATTACTTAAATGGCACCTTTAATTTAATGTTTGCACTGCCTGTTATTTAATGTCTGTTTTTTGATAACTCTGCACTATCTGCTTTTTTATAAACATTGCTGTGCATATATAAACAACACAACTTCAGAAGGTCAACACTTTTTACAGATAATTTTTTTTTTTACACTAATTACAGATTTTTTCCCACAACTGTTTATAGATTCTTGCTTTAAATTACATATATTTTTATCCCTTCACGGGTTATGTACATTTCTTGTATACATCTATGTTTAATTGCACAGTTTAAATTTGTTTCATCTAGGGGGATTCTTTAAATCTTTTTTCAGGTTAATGTATGGGAGGGGGGGCGTCAGTTTTGCAGTTCAATTTGTAACAAATGTTTCATGTCATGTACGTCTTTGTCACCTGCTACTGGTTGCTTTAAATTTCCCTCGGGATCAATAAAATCTCTATCTAATAAAAAATAATAAAATAACAGACGTGATCAACACAATATCACTTAAGTTGTTGAATTTCTCTAAGGATCAATTAAGTTTCTTTCTTATTGACTCCAACACAGTTACATGTCTGAGATAACTGAGACCTTCATGTAATACTACAACATATAATCACATCAAGAAAGATTTCATAGTCTTGCTTTTCAACAGATAGAGGGGGGTGCACCGTTCCTGGAGGTACTGCAATACCAGGTCGATGCGTGGAGTGGACGGAGCAAGCCCCTATTCCATCTCCCAGTTCCAAAAATCAATTTAATATATGGTCCCCGGGTAGGGGACGTATCAGATATTAAACTGATAAGAACAGATACTACACTTGATCTTAGCCAAAAGGCCGAGAAGCGATAACACGAATATGTCAGAGGAGAGGGAGTCATTCCCCGCAAGGTCCGTCTCACTGACGGTTCAGTCTGATTCATCAACACCAAACATCTCGATGAGACAGAAATAAAGTTTACTACATGCAGTAAAAAGTGAGAGGCTAGAAAATGTCAGAAAGCTGTGCTATTTTATAAAAGTGTGGTCGTTGCGTGTGAAGTTACGCAGCGCTTCCGGGTCATGTGACACTTACAGTCCAATCAGGTTGTAAAGCAACACTACTATCATATTTACGATATAAAAAAATGAAGCTCGGGGTTTAATTAAACACACAATGTCTGAAATTAAATAACAAACTCGGAAATAACCCACAAATCATGTAAGTTCCTTTTAAACGGAGAAAATACTGCGTATTATTTAAACGTCTCTTCTTTACGAGCAACTGGCTGGACAACAGCGCCCTCCAGTGGAGAACACAGCGAACTGCATCCTGCAGGTCAGTGACGTACTCACGCAACTCTGCAGGCTTGGTGAAAATATAATAACTAAAATATACAGAACAACTCGAATACTTTAAATGCATTGAAAATGGCATGGTAAAAAGAAAACATCACATGTATTTGTTTATCTAAAAGGACTTAAAGTAAAGGGGTTAAAGAAGAAAAACAATTTTATTAGTATTACGTTTGTTGATTAAGTATTTCAGAGAGCTCTCATCGATGTTTAACTGATATTATGTCCTGGAGTTTTAAAATTGTCGTCCAAAATAATGCAGTTGTTGTGTGTTAAAACATCCACCATTATCTTGAAATTAAAAAGGGGGGACATAATTACATTCAGCCACACAGCTACAGTTTACTGCTCTTTTCAAGTCATTTATTTGCCCAGCTGCAGTTATTTAAAAAAGCTAGTCTGATAGAAAGGTTAAAGTTTTTGCCCTTGAACATAATCTTCACATCACAGGTCGTTGGGCCCCTCCCGCTGCAGAAGTCGCCATCTTAGCCACGTTGCACGCTGCAGTTTCACCGACACTTTTAAACAAATTTAAGCAAGTTTTGTTCAACTGCATGACAAAAATAAAAACATTTCTTGAGTTTTTAAGAAATAATAACCTGAATTAAGTCGCCAGATAGAAAACGAGCGGGTTAGGGAACTCTTTTGGAGGTAATTAGTAACATTATGTTGCTGCCCGCGGCCTTGCAACTCGTTTTCGGCGCTAGCATCGTGTTTTACAGAAAATTAATAATGTCTACTCACTGTCTGTGCTGTTTGTCCTTTAGAGTAGTCTAAAATCCTCGAAGAGATGTCTTACTCCAGGTTTAGAAGCTCCTGCTTGTCCAGTGGCCCTTCTTGTTTTGGCGCCGAAATTGATACACCTTTACAAGGCCCTCAAATAGGTGACGTCCAGGTGATTAGTCTCCACCCCTCCCCCCTTCTGGAAACATCGACGTCCAAGACTGGAACGTCAATTGGTTGTTTTCTGTTGGCAAACAAGTGTAGGCTACTTTCATTCGTATTTTTATTTTTATTTTTTTAATCAAATTCTACATTCCTCATTAAGACATAAAAATCTCACAAATACGCACAAATGAAACATTTGTATCAAATTGGGTACTTACACATTTCCGAAGTCTGGGGTGGAAATGACATCACTAGAATTAACACGTCAGATTAATAAAAAACACACATTATTATTATTTTAACGTGTTGGCTTCAAAATATGCAATAATCATCAAAAGGCAAACTTTCTGTCAGAAACAGAATACATTTTATTCTGTATTAATATTCAGCCTTTCCTTCTTCAGGATACCACATATTTTCAAATTATTATTTTTTAGCTGTAAAGTAATAAATTCAACTGTTTCTACTAATCCTCTTACCATCATTCATAAGATTTTGCACACTTAAATATTTACTGTATTTAAAAACATTTGAGATACTTTTTCGAGATAAATAATAAACGTCTTTCTGTTGATGCCCAACATTTGTTTTTAATTAAGAGAAGGACATTTTGATTTCTGAGGGTCGTGTATGTTTGAAACATAAACCTAAAGCATGAACCGATGTCAAATACAGATGATTTTCAGTTTCTGAGTCAAAAATGGACCAGTCATAGTCATGAGTTGAAATTGGGCAGTTAATCTGGTGTGTAAAAATAACTTAAAATTCAAACTCATCAATTATTACAACGTAAAATTATTAAGAATTAAAGAATAATTTAGAGTAAATCTGCTTTTGTTATTTTCTTATTTGTATTGTTGATGTTCTGGGTTATATTGAGGATTAGGATAGAGGCAGACCGTGTTATTCTTTAAAATAAAAAATATTAATTATTTTCATTTTCATTTAACATTCACGAAGTATAAAGAAATGTAACCTTTAACTTCAGTCATTTATCCAGGTTATGGTTTCTAGCATGTCATAATTTGAATCTTTCTCTCTTCTAATAGTAGATTCTTTGACTGTTCCTTTTCACTTTTAATTTAAAGTAAGTATGTGGATATATGGCCCAGATTTCTACTTACAATTATTATTTTTTTAAATGCTATTTTCAAATCAACTTTTTACCTTCCTTTTGCCTAGCTTTCAGATCTCTGCTTTCTTTCAGTATAGATTTGGTTCCCTAGTTTATTCTGCAGCTTCTTAAAACACAGGTGAATAAACAACCATCTTAAAAAAGACTTTATAACACAAGCATGAATGTAAGTGGATGCCTTTATGACTATATTTTACCTGTTGCATTCACTTTCTGCATCTTATGTTACATTCAGGTGTAAATAATGTGTATCAAAACAATAGTCGATGTTAAATATGTAGCCTATATTTATCTTTATTTTATCTTAACGTTTATCATATAAGTAGCCTATAAGTATTTACTTTTCTTGTTGTTGTTCTTTCTTTTCATGATAATATCATTGCTGTTGTCTTTCGAGTTGTTGTAACACGTTAGGAAAGTAACACGGTATTTTACTTATCCTTGTGTATCTTAAACTTTCGCTCTCGAGTTTGAGCCTCGCCGGCCACCGTAGCTGGTTGTAAAAGAAGCCGAAGGAAGGTTAATTTAGGTTGGATAAGTGTTGTTCTTATTCCTGTTTATTGTAAAATACTGTTCAATACAGCAGTGCTAAGTTTCCTGGTTTCTTACGTTTGCAGGTGTGTGACCAGATAATTTAACAACCAAAGAATATAGGTAAGAGTTCAGGTAAACAGCTGTTAGCCTAAGCTAGCACCTGTGTTGGTGTAGGCGATTTCTTTTTAAAAACACTGATAGCAAATAGAGTTACAGAGAAAGAGCAAACAGATTTAATAAACTAATCGTGTTGTTTCTGCAGCCTCACTACAGAATCTGGACTTTGAACGTCCAAAGAGCGATGTTGTCAGTGATTATCAGATCAGCTCTGCAGAAATGTAAGTGACAATGTGTTGTGTCTGTGTTGAACTTCTTATTCAGTAAACTGTGTTGTTATGTACATGTCCACATAATGTTTGATTAACACATGTATATCAGGTGTATTTCCTCGTAGTCTGATTAAAAAAAACATTTAACTGAAGTGAGAAAAAGCTTTGACTGGTGATGTAGGTGAAAGGTCATCTGTGTTTGCAGCATACAAGATATTAACATTAAGGCTTCAAAGCTGTGCTCAAATCTGTATTTATTTATTATTATTATACTTCTCTCAAGGCTGCAAATAATTAAAAACTCTAATTACTTCCCCTTTCAACTGTTAGGATAGTTAAACACCCATCATACCCAAAATCTGAAGGTGGTTTTACAGGTTTGTATTTGTCTTTCTCTGTTACCTGCCGAGGGACAACAGATGGAAACTAGCACTTCTGCTATAATCTGGCATTTTTACAGCTGTAATTGTTACAGCTGTTCATTAATATGCACTGTCCCTAACAAATAAATGAATAAATAAATAAAGGTGCGTATTTAGACACAAACAGTTCACAGAAAAGCAGAAAATACTCACAACTGCAAATGTATACGTTTGCTTTTTTTGCGGACTTAATTATTAAAACTTCTGCGGATATATTTTTTATGTGGATCAACTGAAATGTAATGGCTCTACTTTCCGTCGTATTTGTTTGTTTACCATTTCTTCTCCTTGACACTACGGCGTGGGCTCCTCATGCGACCCTTTACTGTTGATGCATTTTATTCCATTTTATTCTGTTCGTTCACTTCAAAAAAAAAGAGCCAGACTCAGAATTTGACATGAACCCCTTATTATTATTATTATTATTATTATTATTATTATTATTATTATTATCATTATCATTATCATTATTATTATTATTATCATTATTATTATTATCATTATTATTATTATCATTATCATTATTATTATTATTATCATTATTATTAATATTATTATTATCATTATTATTATTATTATTATTATCATTATCATTATTATTATTATTATTATTAATATTATTATTATCATTATTATTATTATTATTATCATTATCATTTTCATTATTAATATTATTATTATTATTATCATTATTATTATCATTATTATTATTATTATTATTATTATTATTATTATTATTAATAAAGTCGACCTGTGAGGTATTCAGTCTCACCTCGTTGTGGACTAACTTTGCATCGTTCTGTCTCGTCTCTCTCTCTCTCGTAGACAGAGGGTTGCTGCTGCCCGGTCAGGCTGCAGTCAGGGCCATGTCGTCTTCCAGCAGTCCGGGCTCTCCGTACACCACCCTCGCCATCAGCCACCCTGCGGAGTCCGTCACACATGTAGAGCTGAACCGCCCAGAGAAACGCAACGCCATGAATAAAGCGTTCTGGAGGCAAGAATTTAAATTTGAATTTATTAAGGATAGTCGCTTGAGATGTTATTTTTGTCTTTTTAATTGTAGAGTATCATTCAAAGTTCTTCATTGTTAGATATGAAACACCTTTTTATATGAACTGTGTTTAAATGAAGCAAATGTCCTTCATAAAGCACTTCTCCTTTTGTTATAAAAAACACTGGAATTCATATTTCAATCGTTATTTTTGTAAAATATTTTATCACCCTGATGTGAACTGTTGTTGTTTTTATTTTCAGTGAGATGGTGACATGCTTTAATGAGATAGCTGAAGACCCGGACTGCAGAGTGGTGGTAGTTTCTGGAGCAGGGAAGATCTTTACAGCTGGTGAGCATCAGATAGTGTAAAAAAAAAAGAGCGGGCAGCCCGGGTTTGAATCCGACCTATGGCTTCTTTGCTGCATGCCATTCCCCACTCTCTCTCTCTCTCCTCGACTCTTTTTGTCTTAAAGTGTTTCTCCTCTTTGTCCTGTCACCTCACAGGTATCGACCTGATGGACATGGCCAGCGACGTCCTCCAGCCGGAGGGTGACGACGTGTCGAGAATTTCCTGGAACTTGAGGAAAATAATCGCCAAGTATCAGGAGACGTTCTCTGTCATAGAGCGGGTCAGACCTGAAGAGCGCTTATGTTTATCACACGGAGGAATTACAGAATCCTTCAAGTCACGGACATGATTATTTAGTCAGGCAGCTTTGAAAGTGTTGTTTTTTTCTACTTTCAGTGTCCAAAGCCTGTTGTGGTGGCCGTCCATGGAGCCTGTGTGGGGGGAGGTAGGGCATCATCATCATCACTTTGTTATTAGGCACAGATCCTTAAATTCAGATTATAGTTCTGACAGAATCCCTTACACCTCGCATTAATGATTCCTGGGTGATCTGATAAGAAGTGGACAGCTCTTAGGTACAAACATTTACACTTTGCATTAACAAAGCATCTCCAATGAGAACTTCAGATCACAACTCACCGACCTGCCTCACATGCAAATAAGAGTCCGAACTAAACAAAATAAATCTGCAGGTCGAGTTTTTTGTTTGTTTAATCTGTATTTAATTCACTGATATATTCTGCAGTCATCTATTTCCTTATGCCTGTTAACTTCCCTCCACTTACAGTATATATATGATTTAGTTTGCAAGCTGCCCATTGATACAGGTGACACAGGTGTATCATCCAATAGTCATTTTATTTCCAGCTTTATAACACCAGTTATTTACATCAGCCGGTGTTGCTCTGTCTATCTCTGGGTTACCTCCTTCACTGAGCTCATGTTAAACTTTCTCAGGGCCTGGGTTGATACTTCATGAGCTGTCAAAATGCTCCAACAAAACTCGTAGTATGAAGATCAAATTTATGAACAAGTTAGATCGACGCGTTTCAGATTATGGCCTTCATCAATCCCACTCTGAAACTTAAGACTGAATCACTAAAGTTTATAAAAAACTGAGGTGTGTAAGACTTCAGAAAACCTTCCAATTACCTGCTTTTGCAAAAAAAAAAAAAATCAGATGACGGTTTGAGAGAAGGTTGTTAAATATACTGATATAGAAAAGAGAAGTAAAAGAAGCTTCAGTGAGTTTACAAACCGTCATATTCACCGTGGATGTTGTTCTGTTCGGCAGGTGTCGACCTGATCACAGCGTGTGACATCCGCCTGTGTACCCAGGACGCCTGGTTCCAGATCAAGGTATGTACAGGTCCAAAACAAAGACAGGATAAATAATGGGGGCGGTAAAAGAAAAGTTAGACCATGTGAAAAAAAAAAAAAACTGCAGCCATAACTTTTTGTTTTCACATTTCTGTTTAGTAATAGAAAAATGTCTAATGCAAGCAATCTTTTATAGGAGAGCACGATACGTTTATTGTATCCTTATCATCGCTGCTGTATTTAAGGATGCAGGTGATGTTCTGATGGAGTCTGATTCTTACTGAGAGGATGTTACCACAGCCAATCATCTGTATTTCTGGTCGTCATTACAGGAAGTTGATATTGGACTTGCAGCAGACGTTGGAACTCTTCAGAGGCTTCCTAAAATCATCGGCAGCCGCAGGTAAACGCAACATTTAAATACCCAAAAATGTGTCAGGGTTTGGTCATATTGCTTTCTGTTAAAGTGAAAGCTTACAATACCATGTGGTGTAAAACAATAAAATCCACATTATTTTAATGATCGATTATCGTTTCCAAAAGAACAGAAGCTTAAAGAAAAACAACTTCAGATCTTCAGTCCTGTTTTAACTAAAGCTGCTGGGAGCCAAAGAGAGAGATCAGCAGTGGTCCGTTCAAATGAATGGGTCTGCAAATACTCGGATACTGACATGTCTCAAGTCCTTTCAGCGTGTCACACAGACACACAAGTTTGTGTATTTTACGAGCAGACAGAGATCAGAGGAGGTCACATTGTCTTAATTGCATCAACAACATGATGTGTTTGTGTAATCAAGACAGCATCACCTCCTCTGCTCTGTTTGTAAAAGACAAAAACTTCTTTGATACCAACATGTTGCCGATGTGTTTGTGTAATTCAGACGGTATGACAGTAGTATTTAGAGTTGCTTGCATTTTTTGGTCATTAAAAATAAGAAATGACTCGACAATGGGTACAGAGGACTTCCTATTTTCTTTCCTGTGTTACAGAAACAGGTGATTTTTTTCTAGTATTGTATCAAAGGTTATAATTCTGGTATCTTGACAATCCAAGTTAAAGATAATTGTTATATGTAGTAAAACATGTCATGGTATGTGTTAAGCTGAAGCTTTTTTAAAGATTTATTTTTTGAGCTGTTTGCCTTTCCTTGATAGGAGAGGGGATAGAGCAGGAAAATTTGGGAGAGAGAGAGTGGGGAGGAAGACATGCGGGGAAGGTGTCACAGGTCGGACTTGATCCCGGGCCACCCACTTGGAGGATTATAGCCTCCATACATGGGGTGCGACCTAACCACTGGGCCATCTGTACCCCACCTAAAGTCTTTGAATAGAGACTAATATTCATTAATTTCTATGATTTGTGTTTTGGAAGTTCAGAGGCCAGGACATTTATTTAACTAAATATTATTTATTTATAAAGGGACCATGTACAATATTAAACACAACATTATGGTGATATATCTTGTAAATGTGCATGTTTGACCTGTAAGAGTGCTGAACCATCCAACGCTGCACTGAAGTAACAAGTCTAGAAGAAGTCCTACCAGAACTTACTGGTTACCTTTATCTTTCCTTCTCCAGCTTAGTGAACGAGCTCGCTCTGACTGCCAGGAGGATGTACGCTGATGAAGCCAAGAGCAGTGGACTTGTCAGGTATCGACAAAATCATATAAATCATCAATTTATATAAATCATATACAATAAAGCCTAATGCTGATGAAAGACAGTTTTTTTTAAATGTTAATTTTGTCAGTGTTGCTTCTAAAGTTGTGAAATAAAATCAGTGAAAAGGAGATCAGCTGCAGCAACTTTTATTGCTAAACTGATGCCACTTACAAGCTCATCATCTTTGTGTCTGTGTCTCTGAGAGGATCAAACTGAGCGAGTGTTTTTATTAAGTTAAAGGTTAAAGGCTTGCTTATGTAGTGAACTCCAGTGTGACTACCGTATTGAACTGGCTATGCAGCATAAGCAGCACTTCTCTTCAAAATGCTAAATTCAAAATCACTTATTTTAAAGTAGTTACTTACATTTTGTTACCTCTTCCAGCCGAGTGTTTGCAGATAAGGAGACGATGATGGCTGGAGCTCTGGAGATGGCCGGGGAGATCGCTGGTCGCAGCCCTGTAGCTGTGCAGGGAACCAAAATCAACCTCATCTACTCCAGAGACCACAGTGTAGCAGAGGGACTGGACTACATGGTAACATCATCATCTTACCTTACAAAGATGTTTGTTCACATCATCCCGCAACACTGCCCCTTTTCTGTTCTATTAGTCCACATCCTAACTTTGTTGATTTGTTTCTAGGCTTCGTGGAACATGAGCATGCTTCAGACTCAAGATGTGATGAAGTCAGCTCAGGCCGCCATGGAGAAGAAAAGCACCAAGACGATAGAGTTCTCCAAACTCTAAATGTCACAGAGGCAAAGTTCAGATCAACACAAAGCTGCCATTTTATTTTTTTTCCCTGTTGCCTTTTTTGGGGGAAGGAGAGAATATGTGAATCTTTTGCTGTGTATTTTTTGTAACACCAAAACTAAAAAAAATCCAGTAATCAGTAGGGATTTGATTAAAATGTATCGAGACTTTGAGATAGAGGCTTGACGCTTGTGTCTATGGCAGGTGACCGTTCTTGGGATTTGTTTCCAAAGGTTTATAATTTTTGGGTTGAAAGAATTTTGATAAGATATTAATAACTAAAGATGAATTTAAAAATCATCATAAAGTTCAGGCTAATATCTTCCCAGAGGTAACCCTAACTGTGACCTCTTATGAACTGCGTCAAACGTCCCATACTCGGCTAACAGTCCATTCACAGTGGCTGCAGAAATCTTTGTGAAGGATGACTGTGCATTTTGAACTGAAGAGAAATCAGAGGTTAAATACACTTATCTGTCAGTATGGAAGAATTTGTGGATTTTCTGCAACTAATCATCTTATTGTAAAAACTAAAAGTGTTTTCTATCTGTTAATGACTTCATGAATGTTTCATCTTGTTAAAATAAAACTCATCTGAAAGCTGTGACGTCCGTTACCAATGGTAACCTGTTCGTTAAACAGCTTGCTATAGATGTGTTTTGATTCAGTCAGCAACACTGAGGCAAAAGTATATACAAATAAATTAAAAACCTTTATTGATGAAACTTCACAAAATAACTTAAATCTAAAAAAGTAGAAAAACACATTTGAAGTCGATCACTGCAGCGTCTGCTTGGCACGAAGTTTCTGTAAAGTTTTCTGTGAAGAGATGAGAAAAAAAAAAATCTTAAAACAACTCAAACATATATTTAAAATAAAAAGTTTCATAATCATAAGTGTCGTACCTTGTGGAACTCTTTGGCCTTCAGTCTGTTTTTTGCATAAGCTTCCTGTCTGCTCCTGATCGCTTTCTGATGCTTCACCTCATCCAGCTGCTCGTACAGTCTGCAGAAACATGATATACACCATATCAATGATTTACTATCTGCCACATCTTTTTATTATTAAATAACAGTGTGTACATTTAGTAACGCCTGTGAGCAAAGCTTGACCAATAATGACTGATTAGGTTGTCCGGTAAATACAAATGTATGACTCATCGTTAAACGTCACACACCGATCCAGTGCAGATGTTACAGGCACGAAAAATGACTAAAGAAATAATGAATCTTTGCATTTGTAGGTGTTAAAGAGCCATCAGAATAAATTTCAAGTATTTTTCATAACTGGCTAAAAACTCCTCTCAGTAGCTTTGACGTTTAACAATTTAAAAATGTTTCTTCAAATTGAAAGGAAAGCTGAAATACTTCAAGGGACATTATTAAGAAAATGTTACTTTTCTGTTCTACAACCACACAGTGAAACCAATGAACAGGTTTTAGCTAAAGACATCGAAGCAGTACCTCTGAGTTCTCTGGTGCATCTCAGAAACATCTTGTTTTCTCTGCTCTGGTGTGAGGAGCTTCACCTCCACCTCTCTCAGCCTGGAATCCCTCACTGAAAGAACGGACAAATGACAAATTAGTTCCACTCACAGGATGTATCAAGGTTTATACCTCCGGCAAAAAAGTTTGCTAATAAACATTCAGGTAATCAGTAAAGCCTCTGAATTATGCACTTCTCATATAGAAGGCGTTTATAAAATGCATTTCTGACTTTTCTTTGAGTGACAGGAGATCATTATGAACAGAAAGTTTGTGAAAAAAATGGAATAATCTATTTTTGTTCCAATGAAATATAGTTATTGTACAATGGCTATCACACCATGGGTTTCTTATTTGTCTGATTGTTAAAGTAGAAGTTCTAACTTAAATACATCGCTCGCAGAAAACTACCTAATTTTGTTTAATACACCTTGCAGGTCAGTTAACCATTTCTCTGACCTTTAATTTAACCAGCTCTCTTGTTCTAAGATGTTAAGATTTAGAAAGTCTTATTATTGCCACTAATGTATCTCAACAGAGGACTTCACAGTTTTCTTTTAGTTTCATTTCTTTGAAAACGCAATAAAAGGCTCAACCATGTGAACAAATAGTTTGTTTTTCTGCCACTCATGACTCAGATGACATGTTATTGGTTCTTTGAGCAAATTTCTGTGTTATTAAAACTTTAATCCTGACTGGTTTATACATACCTGGAAGGGGGCACTGGGCCTTTTTCTGATGTTTAAAGCCAGATGTCTCAGTGGTTCTGTGCAGCTCAGCCGGTCCTTCATTTAAATTAGTGTTAGCTTTATGTTGACTCTCTGAGTTGGTCTTCGCCTTACGGGAGACTGGATGGGATTCCTTTGCTATAGACGGCTCTCTGGCTTTAGAAGGCACTTGGATCTTAGGCTGAATCTTTGCGAGAGCAGCTTTGGCTTTTATTTCCTCAACTCTGCGAGATGATCTCTGGATCAGAGCTCTGCGCTTCTGCTGACTAACGTCCTGCAGGCTTCCACCACCACCACCCCACTGAAACTCCAGGAGCTCCTCTGAATGGAGGAAGGGAAGAGCGGAAAAGCTTGTAATGAGTTAATTGTGTTATAACTTTATGAGATGCTTATTAGGTCTGCTGGGTGTCTGTGCATGATACAATCCATATTTAAACCAGAAGCAGGTTTCCATATATTTCACGCATGCAGAACCAAATCTACTCAAGTCTGAGACATTTAAGATTTTACCTGGATGCTTTTGGTTTTTGTCCTCTTGAGTCTCATGCAGTAACAACATTGATTCTGACACCTGCAGAAGACAAAGGTTGTGTTCAGAATCACTGAAAAAGGAAAAAAAAAATTGTCTAGAAAATCAGTCGGTGGATTTGATAATTACCTCTGTCTTCTGTTCTCTCTGTCCTTCCTCCTTCCATCCATCAGGATTTCTGTCTTCCCAAATGTCCTCTTCATCAGTGAGAGTAGTCTCTTGGTCCTGCAGTGTTGTGTCTGTCAGACTCACCAGGGTTATCTCAGACTGCTCCAGGATCCCCTTCTCACAGGCAGCTTCCTAATAGACACAGAGAGATGGATCAGCCAAAGATGTTACACTCATTTTATTACAATAAAAAGACAAAAACTTTTAAAAACTACAAATGTGATTTCCCGAAATATTAATAATTAATAAAGTTGAGTCATGAGAGAACTATTTAACTATTATTTGCACTCACTGCCCTCTAAAGGCACCACAATTGTAAATTAAGTTCAGAATAAAGATGTGTGTTTACCAATGGGAACAGAAAAATCATACCATTATCATATTTGAGAAAGAAGCCACATTCCTCAGGTTTGAACTCCGCTCAGACTCTAATTCTTGGACTGAAGATTTGTTCTTGTTAGAAATGCAGTTTGTGTCAGCGTCAGCTTCCTCCGGCTGTGGCAAACCCACTGCAGTTGAATCGTCACACATATTTAAATGTGACAGATTCAGAGCCGTTAACTCCACATCTGTCCTCTTGCTGGGAGACACTGTAAGGACAGATTCATGGGAATAGAGCTGGGAAGTCATCAGCTGGGAGAAGGATTCATGTACTGCTGGGGAAGCCGTCGTGCAGCTGGATGGCTCCTCTGCTCTGAGACGTTCGGGTGACTCTTCAGACTCAACAGAAGGATCATCGTGGGTTTCAAACTCTTCAGAAGGTGTGGAAATACGTCGATCTTCACTAGCGGGCTGCCCTTCAGGTGAGTTAGGCCCATCATGACCAGGCTGGTGAAACGTCACGGAGGGGTCTGAGGTTTCATTGTGGGTGACCTCAGCCAGTAACGGGTGGAACGAGTCAGAGTCTGGAAACACTAAATGGGTAGAACACAGGGACATAAAACATTGTTAATTTTCTTACAAAGGAAGATAATGAAATTAATGTTTTGCAACGTTAGAGATAATGTGGGGAAATAAATACCAATCGCTCACACACACACACACTTGTAAGAGAATACAAACATAAAAGGGACAAGGTCATTCAATTTCATGATGAGAATTTCAGTTACAAGATTCCCAGGGACCCCCGGATTGTGCATCTGGGCCAGAAGGACATCTACCTATTCAAAAGCCTGAAACGTGCTTGTATAGAGCCCCACCAACAACCAGCACAATGGTTAGATATACACACCTGAACAACATCTTAAGACCGGGGGAAAATCATAAGTATTTGCATTTTGCGGTGGTGGATCGTAACCTGGTTGTAAGTAGAGCTTCAAAATGTAAAAAGGAAGAAACAGAAGCAAGAGACAAACAACAAAATAGGCCATTTATTGAAAACTGCATTTAAACTCAAACAGGCTGTTCATCAGCTGATCAAAAGTTCAAGACCTTACTTATATTATAATACTTGTAATTATCACCCGGTCTTAAGATTTTGTTCAGGTGCATAGTCGAGGAAATATATTCCATGGGAAAACTGACTCAGACACATGATCAAGACTGTGAAAACAAGTCATAACCTCTGCAGTAAAGGACGTAGTCAGAGGGTTCCCCCTGTTGTAATTATGTTTAGGTGTTTGTTTTGCTTAGGTTGTTTACACTGGAAACAAATAAAAAGCGTAATAAAATAAATATACAAGATCGCTTACAATCTTGCAAAAACTGATAAGAGTAGATGTTCATAAATAATGATACTAGACCCCACATAAGATCTTGTCCTCAGTAAATACTTGAACACCTTCACATTATAGCTCACCTTCAGACCTCTCTTGGCTCCGGGTGATTGAACTGGCTCGGTCCTGGGGGGTCTGCTCCTGTGAATGTGGGGTCACACTCGGGAGGGAGGCCCTGTGTGTGGAGGCTTCAGAAGGTAAAACTGGATACGACGGCATGCTGGCTTCAGTTGAAACACCAAGGTCCACGTGAGTTCTTTCACCTGAAAGGATCAAATCTGTTTATGAAGTTAGCACATTTATCCTAACACTCAGAGGCCTTGATGTTTTCTAATATAAACAGGCTATACAGTGAGTGTAACTACGCTGGTTTACAGAGAGTTATAACTCATGTGTAATTATTTTTAAGCCCCTTTCACACATGCACTGCACTCCAATGAAAACACATCTGGATGGGTTGCATGTGTGAATCGAATGGATGAATGGAAATCTGTAAAAGGTACCGCAAGCGAGTGGGTTGTGTGATATTTAGTTTATGCTCAGCAGAGTTTCTCTCCTTTATACTCTTCACTCCTCAGTTGTCATATTGTTTTTCTCTGCTGTTGTGTTTCTTTCTACATGTTGAATTAATAATAACACAGAAACTGTCACCATTACAGATGATTCCTCCTGCTGCATGCACTACCCCTCACCTGAAACCAAACTGAAAATCTGTCTGGGGTGGGATTAATAAAGATCTATTTTATCTAATCCAGTCAAGTAAGAGTATTTTGATTTCTGAGAGTGTGTCTGACACTGATCATCTCCTGCTGTGAGGTGCATGTGTGAAAGGCAAATCCTGAAAATATCAGGACCTGAAAGTCCTAAAATGATCTAGAAAAAGAGTTCATATGTGGAAATGGCTTTTAAGAACAACTGCCTTCATATAAATTAAAGCATTTCTAGGTTTACATTCAATGTTAACCAATAAACATTACAAAAAGACTCATGGATGTCTAATTATTCAGATTAGAGTAGATCTTTTTAAAACTTTGCTGCAATTTTCAGTCACACCATACAATCCTTCTCTTACCTGAGCTTCCACTGTGCTGGCCAACAGACTCATCCAGCTCCCCGACCAGCGGTCTCATCAGAGTCTCCTCCCCTCCTTCATCCAGCCATGTGGTCGCCTGCTCCGAAGGCATCTCGCCAATCAGCTGGCCGGCATAGAAGTCCTGCCCACCACTCAGCCAGTGAGAGCTCGACTGATGGGAGAGGCGACCAATCATCCGCATCAGCGTTGAATCCCATCCACCCTGATCCATGCTCACTGACACCGACTGCCCCGGTGGCTGACCAATCATGGACGAGTGCGCTGACGGTTGACCAACCAGTTGCTCCATGGTCGAGTCTCTATGGTCAGCGGCGAGACAGGACGACTGGTCTACCAGGTGGCCAATCAGAGGTCTGAAGGAGTCCTGCTCCTCTGCTAGTGACGGGTCTTGTCTGGATGATGGCTCTTGGATTGGATTGATTATAGATTGTGCTGCACTGACCGGGCCACTCCTCCGTTCTGTTGCCATGTCTGAGGGAGGAGACTGATGAGTTGAAGAGCCGCCATCCTCCCCGCTCCTCTCCGAGACACAAACCAAAGACTGCTGAGAAACTGAAGGACCAGGGTCATCTGTGAATGAGCCTTCACCGTCTGCAGCACACACAAAAAAACAGAAACAGAGACAATGTTGTAAAATATAGAAAAATACAGAACCAATTTATCAAACACAAAATCTTTACATTTTCCAGGTGTGCAAAGGTGACACTTTACTCTTTAACAGAGAAACAACTTGAATGCCTTTGAGGGACACCCAAAGTTTTATTAGCATCCATGTCGACATTTTAACAGAAGAAATAAAAATAAACATGTTTAAAGCCTGGTTGAAAAAACTAATTTGGTATCAATAGCTCATTTCTGTATCTGGTACAGGGGATAATTTTTATTGATTTTATGAAGGCTAAAGGTTATCCATAATAAGGGGCTTGGCTGATTTGACTGACAGGCGGCCTGAAGGCTTGAGCCCTGCCTCGGCTCCAACTCTTTGCCGGTATCTAGGTCGACCTAAAGAGAGCTTGAGACAGCATTTCCATTATAGCCAGAGCGGGTGACGTCACTGAGACCACGCCAAAGGTTTTATGCAGTCTTTGTTTCTTGAACTTGACAGTTATTTTTCACCAGAGGCTTTTCTTGGGAGTAATGTTTGTAGTATTGGTAGCTTACCTGTGGTTTTCCCAGTGGTGCTGAGAGAGATGTTAAGTTCCTTTGTGTATCGGTCAATAATGCGCTGGATGCTGCTGTCATTGAACAGAGAGTCTACAGCTGGACCGGGATGAGCTGCTGCTGAGCTTTGGCCGGATGGAGAGGAGACGTGGAGTAAATGTGATTGCCCTGCATCCGCAAAATGCTTGAGTGGCAGGGATTTATCTATGAAGTAGTGAGAAGAAGAAAGGAGGGCAAGTTTAAGCAACAAAGTCAGAAACAAAACATGGAGCATGTTCTAAGTTTTATACACAGGAAGAAACTTGTTTATCCATTTTAAAGATGGCAATATGAAATACCCTGCATAATAGAACCACATTTAGCAGGACTTAGGGGGCCAAACGCCATGCAGCATTTAAGCATATATCAGCGTGCCCAACACTTAACCACATAGTTTATGTAATAAGAAATACACAAACTGTCCCTGTTGGTTAAATACATTGTTGTTTCGGCTTCAGGTATTTTCTGACCTGTTGAGCTGCACAGGATACTTTTCTGAGTTTCTATCATTCAAAAGGGCAATCATCTACTTTGTCAAAAATCAGGAACAAACAGCAGAATCAGTGTGGACTACAAGACACACTTACCAGTGTTTAAGTTTTGCTCAGGGTCAGAGGTGATGTAGCTCCCAGTTGAGATGGTGGTGGAGGAGAGGCAGTCAGAATCAGGGGGCCTGTGTGCTGACTGACCCCACCAAAATAAAATAAAATGTGTTAGAACCGAAAACACACAATCAGCTCACACACTCTCAATAAAGAAAGTCAGGTAGATACACATTATTTTATAAGTGAGCTCAGTTCAAGTGTAGAAACCATCAAGAGAGGTATTTTAAAAATACACTCTTCAGGTGGATTTATTTTAACATCATCACTCAGTTTGCAAAAACAGACTTATAGACAAACACACAATGATTCACAAACACATAAATATAAAGATTTCAGGGTCATATTTTGTAGTCTTTAGTCAATACTGTATGATGTATTTTGACCTAGGTAAAAGAAGCTGATCTTTATGAAGAGTGACTCCTGCTAAGAGTTAAAAATGCTATCATAACTTCCTCATGTTCTAGTCAAAGTATTTTTTCTGTATTAATCTTTTAGCAATCTTAATTAATTAAATTAGCCCTTAATCCAAATGTTATTAGTTTAAGACACAAGCATGCACACACACATATTCACTGAGCTCAGTTCAAGTGTAGAAACCTTCAAGAGAGGTATTTTAAAAGATACACTCTTCGGGTGGATTTATTTTAACATCATCACTCAGTTTGCAAAAACACACAGACTTGTAGACAAACACAGAAAGATTCACACACAAACATGCACATAAATATAATGATTTAAGGGTAATATTTTGTTGTCTTTAGTCAGTACCGGATGATGTATTTTGACCTAGGTAAAAGAAGCTGATCTTTATGAATAGTGACTCCTGCTAAGAGTCAAAAATTGTACCATAACTTCATGTTCTAGTCTAAGTATTATGCTGTATTAATCTGTAAGAAAAATTCAAATTCGATTTCTTTTTTTGCCCTTTTTTACCCAAATGTAATTAGTTTAAGACACGAGCATACACACACATATTCACTGAGCTCAGTTCAAGTGTAGAAACCATCAAGAGAGGTATTTTTAAAAAAATACACTCTTCAGGTGGATTTATTTTAACATCATCACTCAGTTTGCAAAAACAGAAACAAAGGCACAATCAAAGGTTGAGGCAGAGTTCGACCCAAGCACTCAGATTTGGCTATTCTTCCTCATTGGTCCACGATATGTGAACCTCAGAGGGAATTTAAATGTAGAAAACAATGTGCCAATTGCAATGAAAGTACATCAATGCAAAGCTCCCCAGATGAATTACACAACAGAAAACAAGCTGAATTAAAGAGGTTGCCAAGTTGCAACATAATATGAAGGAGGAAGGGAAGGCAGACATTTTTACTACATTTTGACAAAAGTGTTCCTTCCCTCGGAACTTTCTAATCAATCTCTTCTGGAAATTTTCCATAAAGTGATGACTTGTTCCAAGTGAAGGTAGTGTAACAAAAGAGCCTGAACTAAGTTTATAACATGTTCAGCTGGCCTGGTTACCTCTGTGGGGGATCTGAAGCTTGTGATTACACGACCAGAGTAGTCGGCTCCTCTCCCAGAGTCGGAGGAAACCGGTGAAAATATCCGAGGTGCTGTATCTGTAAAACAACGATACATCAAACTACTTTGACATGTTTTCTTTCCACCAGGATGTCTTCATGACTACAATTCCCACATGCCCTTTTCTTACCAGACTCTAAGGATTCAGGAGATGTCCCTGACCCTAACAGTCTCTCTCTCCAGGCCAGATAGCTGGATGTCCTGGAGCTCGTCCCAGAGCCAGTTAGGCTTTCGGTGGTCTGCTGCCCTCTGCTGGCCATAGACGGCGTCTGCAAACTGCTGTCAGATGTCAGAGATGATTCTGATTCCTCCCGTGGATCCCAGCCTGCTGTGCCTAAAGGAACCCTCAAGCTTTCCTCTGGGCCTGGACACAAGAAACAGTAACAATCTGATGTTGCTCCTCATAGTTTGATGGATTTAGATTCACTTAAACACTTATTAACCAACCTCTTACTAGACTGGTGTCGACTGGTGTCTCCACCTCTTGAATGGCACTGAGCTCATGTTGCGCAGTCATCTCCATGATCCCCAGCCTGACGCGGGTCACTGGGGGCTTTGCGGCTCGAGGAGGAGCGAGGAGGAGTCCTTGGGAAGGGACTGATGCTGAGGACGGTCCAGCAGGAATATCACTCAGAGAGACAGGGTCTAAAATGAAAAATATAAATAATGATCATATAATTTCTGTAATACTTCAGTGTTTAGATTTACTTTAGAGGTGAGTTTTCACTGATCAAATAGTGTTATATTCTACTAGACTAGAGCTTTGAATGAGTTTAAAGGGAAATGTGAAACAGAACCTAACAAAACACAGCAGTTATCTATCGTTAGTGATCCATCCGCAAAACATTTCAATTCAAAAATCAAAGTTGAAAAACGAGATGGAAGACAGCGTGTCACATACCCGTCTCTTCATTGTTAGACGGGGGATGTTCTCTCTCCTGAGGATCTTCTTCTAGGTGTGATAAAGTTCCTCCATTCGTCTCCTCTATAGCTCTCAGCAGAGAAGCAAGTATTTTGAGACGAGTCTGGCTGACGCTGTCTGAAACAGACACTTCACTGGAAGCGTCTGAAGGTGGCTGTTGGTGAGAAAATACGTTAGAAAACTGTTTTATCTTTGATGCAAGCTCAAAAAGGGTTTTTTTAAGGAGTGTCATCTCTTGCAGTCAAAATGGGGTTACACATTTTAAGTTTTTACTCAATTTTGGATTTAGATTAAACCTGTGTAGGGACAGACTTTGATGTGTAAAGTGTACTACAACAGAAATTTACTCACCTCTGCATCATTTTGAATCCGAGCCTGCAGTGTCTCCTTCTCTCGCCTCATCCGCTCCCTCGCCCCTTCTTGTCTGCGTCGTTCTTCTTCTTCTTGCTGTCTCTCCTGCAGTGCCAACAACTCCCTCTGCTCCAGGAACCGTCTCTGGACCTCCTGCAGCTCCCGTCTCTGCCTCGCCATGTCGTCTTCTCTTGAGCTGAGGGATTCAGTCTGCGGGGGGAGGACTGTCTTAACCTCTTCACGACCTAAAAGGCGAGCAGTTACGTCCTCTGTGATTCTTTGGCTTGTGGTGGTATCAGAGGTTGGCTGGAGTGGGACGCTGACTGATTGGTGTGTTGTGAGCGCTTTGTAAGGTAGTGGCTTTGTGGTGACCTGGGAGGGTCCCTCTCGCTCTCTGAGGTGCCTTGTTACTTTCTCCATTATGTTGTCAGTCAGCCAGGCGGTGACTTCTGGTCTCTGGTTACTAGAACATTCTGAAAGTGACTCCCCTTCATCTGACAACAACCTGGAGCCAACCCTCAAACTGGAGCCAGTAAGGTACGGAGGAGAGGACAAAACGTCAGAGTCTTTAGTGGGAACTTGCACAGAGGTTTGTGGTTTAGCGTGGATGTAAGCAGAAACTGCAGGAGTCGTAGGCAGTAGGAGAGGAGTTGGAAGATGTACAGGTGGAGCACTTTGAGGAGGCAGGTGAACGACACCTGGAGGTACAACGGCTGACGATAAGGATGCAGCAGTCATGTTGTATCGTATTCTTAGAGCTTGCTGGTATTCCTCCAGGCGCTGGCGAGCGACTTCCACTGATCTCTGGTGAGTTCTAAAAGGTTGGACCAAGGAATGAAGAAGAGTTTTGTTGAAGAATACTCAAAAGAAAAAGCAGTGGTGGAAAAAAAAGAAAGTTTGTGTTCAGACTTCAACAAACCTGTTTTGTTCAAGCAGTCGCTGCTGGTACTCTCGTATCCTGCTGCTGTGGTCATCTTCACCTGAACGAGGAACAAGCTGTAGAGCAGAGACGTGAAGTAACAATTATTTAACACTTTAGCATCTGTGACATGGAACATTTTATATGAGTTTTAAAACTTAACCAAGGGCCTACCTCATTGGCTGGGCCAGGGGGGACAGAGGTTAACTTCTGCCTTTGGATGAGTACTTCTGGTGGGTTTACAGGTACTTCTTCGGTCACAGCAGTCTTCAGGTGTTCTCTCTCCTGCTGGGCCTCAAGCAGCATCTGCTCCAATTTGGCTTTCTGCTCCTCCAGCTCCTGGAGCAACACCACCTGCTGCCGCTTCTCCCTCTCTAGTTCCTCTTCCTACACAAAAATACAGTCATTTAAAATAGTCTGCAACTGCTTTTTTCAGCAACGTTGATTAAAAACTCTGTCAAAAGCTTAGCCTTATTATCGCCTGAAAAGCCAGGGTGAGGTGAAGGGGGGAAAAAAGGGAGGCATTGATTGTCTTAAGGATAGTGCAAGTTGAGGGTTAACATAATAAAACATTTCAAGTTCCTGTACTAGAACAAGCAATTAACACTAAATCTCCACCTCTTGCTCCTGTGAAATAGATAGAATAGGGGATCATCCGTCTCCACAGGTACTCGCATGGAGCCTGAAGTCAGCTGGATATAGTTGGAACATCCACCAGCTACCATCATGATATCCAGGTCTTGATTTGAAATTCTTTACCAAAGCAAACTCAGTATGTCAGCTCTGAAACAGCACATCCAGTGTCTGCAGGTTCAAAGGGAGCTGTGAGGTTTCTTGTTGAAATGCAAAACCACACTGAACACAGCAGCCGTCTGAGTCCGAGCTCTGCACTAATTAAGTAATGAGAAGCACCTGAATCCATATATTCTGGCCAATCACAAAAACAAATTAACCCGTTGTTAAAGGAGTAGAACCGGGATTTGGATACTTTTGTCAAATTGTAAAGTGAACAGATAAGAAATGGATTTGATAAATTAACACCCTCAAGAAAAAAAGAGACATTTAGGATTTTTGATAATCAGAGCAGGGCTGTAATAATCCAGATTATAACTACTGGTATGAACTCAGAACTTTGCTTCTACTTCTCCCTTCCTGTAATTTTACATTATGAAATGCAGAAAAGTGCCTGTCTTCCCTTTGTAAACAAAACATTTACTGTTGTTAAGTTTAATATCATACTGCATTCTGCTAGTGTTAACAAACAGTTCTGCAAATGTTCTATCTTTCTCTGTGAACCTGAACAGTATATTACATCAACTGGAATCAGAAAGTACCCGTTTCTTTCGTGCTTCTTCAAACTCTTGGATTCTGTTGAGCAGTCCATCAGGATGTAGAGTATCTGCTGCAGCGGGCTCTGCTGTCGCCATTGCTGGTGGAATTAAATACAAGAAAATGAAAAATGTATTTATCTCACAACAATTACGCGTTTAAACTTTTAACTATATTAAGTGTGTAGCTCTAAAACCAAATCGTTACAGATCTGAAAAGACGCAAAAGAGTGAGAAAAACAAAAATCCCCTTTACTATGTAGTGCTTTAACTGTATAGTTATAACTCAAGACAGGCATTTATAACACCTTTATATAGCAGTAGTTATCATTACTATTATTATGATGCAACCTCCCAAAGTCAAGATACTAATGAAAAATAAATAAAAATAAAATCCATTGTGCACTTCTTGTAGATTCGCTGTTGAACAGTTGATGACCTTGACGACGTACCTGATGGCGAGCTGTCAGGCTCAGGGAGCTCTGCGGGGGGCAGGTGTTCCTTCTCCTCACTGGTCAGAGATCCGGTGTCTATGGTGGTGTCTCGCTCTGGGATGTGATCAGTGTTGGCTGGGGGTGAATCGGCTGCAGAGATGCAACTGTTCTGGTCGGCCCAGTGGTTCCTCTGTCCCCTGATGCGATCCAGGAGTTTTTTTAACGCCCGTCTGGGGGCACGTTTGGAGGGCACCTCTGCATGTAGAGAAAGTCTTTAAATGCAATGCTAGTTTGGTATAAATTTATTTCCAAATAATGGATTTATTGCACACGAGAATCTGATTGTAGCTATTGAAGCTTGACTAAAGTTCTTAGAGTAAGCATCTTTTTTTGGATTTTGTTTAAATAAAACAAATCTTGTAACAACAGTAAGAACTCATTAGTTTAGGTTTTGTGAATATTTGTTATTTGTTCTTCACCTTGTGCAGATGTTCCATACTCGCTGCTCGCAGCTTCTTGCTGTGAGCTTTCTACTGCTGGTGAAGAGATTTCATCCAGTGTGACGTCCAGCGCTTGGTCCTGGCTGTCTGTGGACAGAGCAGGCAGAGGCTCGGGTACCAGCTGGACCACCAGGTCACCTTTTACTCCTGTAATCAGACAGACGAGGTTTGAAAAGGCTCCACTTAAACTGTGTAGGTGTCCAATATGGCAACAACCATTGTTTAGCTTCAGAAATGGGTGACACAATCTGTGCTCCCAGGCTGTGGGCTATCTGAATGTCAGCTGCTTTGTCATGCAAAATATACAAATAAAGATCAATATAATGATTGAAGACACTTAAATACTAGACAGACTGTCAATGCAACATTTTTTACCTTTTTGTTATAAAACACATTAATAGAAAATACTCCACCACTGAATGCTTACTTCTCTCTCCAGTATACATGTCCTCAAAGGCAAACTCCATATCCCTCTGGAAGTCCTCTCTCGTCTCCTGCCTTTTATAGAGAGGCTGGAAGATCTGAGGAGGCATATGTGCCACCTGCTGTCTCCTCCTCAGCAGGTCTGTCTGCTGCATGTGCTCCAGTTCAACAAGCAAGCGCTCACGATCCTGAAGGTAAAAAAAAATGTAATATCTTGGCAAAATGATACAAGGAAATTTAACATGTTGCGGGGAAATCTTTCAATCCTTGTATTTACTCTTGTTCCGACAGAGGACTGACTTAAACTCAGGGGTCATGTACTGTATAACCATAAGGAAAAACATACATCCATTCACCATCAGTAAATGGAATCACTTAATGGGCTGCTGTTGTCCTGCTCAAAGTCGACATTAAACGACAGTGATGACAAGTAGCATCAGAGCAAATTATCCCATCAGATACATGCAAACAGTTTTAGTATCATCAAGATGTAAGTTTCACCTGCACAAGATGTTCCTTCCTCAGAGCCTGCTTCCCCCTGAGACGAGCCTTCTCAAGCTGCTCCTCCCTCCTCCTCTGCTCCTCCCTCTGTAAATCCTGCAGTCTCCTCACCTCCAGCTCAGCTCCCTCATGGGCATCAGGCTGTTGATGCACATACAGATTAGATCACTCTAAAAGGTGGGGGTGACCAACAAAACCTTTGGGTTATGCCCAAACACTTACCTGGATTGTCTCCTCCTCTCTGTCCACTGTGCTTTCAGGCATGTGGTAATGTGTGGCAGCAAAGGCGCTCACATCCGATTTCTTTACAACGTGAGGCTTCTTGGCATCGATGTTCTGCTCGAGCAAGAAATGACAGTTAGCTGGACTCAACCCAGAACCTAAACTTGGAATACGGACCAGTTTGTTTCAAGAAGTGAAATCCACATTGTGCTCTGGTTCACATGCAACGTTCCACTAATAGTAGGCTCACATTAATCAAAATAGCCGTCAACAGTCTTTGTCCTGCTGCTTTGAAACAAGAATCTTTTCAAATCAAACATTACATGTCATTTTAGCGTTCTGCACATTTGTATTTTTCATTTAGCAAGTAGTAGGTTTCAGTGTGATTCCAAAAAGATAACATTTAGACTTTTATCTTTTTGCATATGTTTTGTTTTTAAGGGAAAAATAAATCCCTGTAATGCAGAGACAGAGTAAAGTTGTGTAATTCTAAATTTAGTTTTGCCTATAATACACTTCCCATCTCTAATGCACATAATACTGTGCAACCCTTTTTTTTTTGTTTTACTGTCAAACTTATTCTTACTGTACCATGAACTTAAATACAAGTAGACAAATCAAGATGGCTTGTAATGCAAACTTATAACAGAATATAGTGTTATTATATTCCTCATGGGACAAATTACCTGAATGGGGTTCGGTGGAGGCGGTGGGAGACTGGCCACTTTAGCTGCTCTTTCTTTTTCCGCCTGCAGTGCCTTCTTTCTGGTATTGATGCACCTTCAGAAAAAAAAGGAATAGACTTAATTTTTAATTAACTGTTGTCAAATTCATGCATGCAAACATCAACCATGCAAATGTTTGTTATGCTGCTCACCTGTTTTGCCTCTCATGATCTTTAAGCCTCTGTGATTTGAGCTCTTTTAAGGCTTCTCGATGACGCTCCGCTGCTTTGGCATGATTTTCTTCCTCCTTTCGAGCTAAGGCTGCCAAGTCCAGTTCCTTGTGCAAAAAAAAATCAAAATTAAGATTTGCGTAAGCCCTCCAGACAGCTCTGTTGACAAGTAAACTATCAAGAAATCCAGCAAATGAAGACGGGATATAGCTTTATGTTTTTGACTAATGATAGCTTACATTTTCTTTAGCACTCCTGTGTCCCTGCCCGAGAAGCTGGAGGCTCTCTTGGTATAACTTCTGCAGTGTGTCGAGTTTCTCCCTCTGTTGTCGCTCCCAGTCCTCCCTCAACTCCTCGCCCAGCTTCTCCAGCTCTCGCTGACGCCTCTGCTCAACGTCCCGGCGGATGTGCAGTGCAATGTTCCGCTGCTGCTCCCTCACCTGGAAAGCAAAACGGAATTATATCTAATAATATGTGGTGAACAAAAACATTGATTGAGCAACTTGATTAAAAAATATGGAAATCAGAAAACAGCATTTCAGTTTGTAATAGGGTGAAAGAAAATCAATTTATGCTACTACATTGTCTGCATATAACTCCCCAACTTAAGACATAACATGGACCGTAATAAATCTCTACTGTGTATTAAATAATGGGAGATGTTGAAGTTAAGAGTTGTATTCATAGTGTTTGAACCTGCAAATGTACAGATGATTACTGAACAAAGAAGCCGGATGAACTGATATTTCATGATGCAGAAAGCAGAGACAAATGAATAGAATAGAATAGAATAAGAATATAATATAATAGAATTACTTTATTGATCCCAAACTGGGAAATTGTGGCGTTACAGCAGCAGGTTATCAAACACACAATATGAGTAAAAAACACAATATTAGCAAATCTAAACATAATATAATATTAAATACAAAGTAAATAAGCACTAAAAATATAAAAACTAAGAATGTGAATATATACAACCAGGATTTAACTAAACATTACTAGTCTTAAATATGAAAGATTAAATAGGAAGATTGAATGTAAATGTGCAAAAACAGAGTAGTAAATGGACAGTATTGACATAAGTTAAATTGCATGAGTGTAGACATATTATCAGCAGAAACTATTCAATATAACGGCGAGTAGACAGACAAATGAAGTGAACATGAGTGCAGGGATAATTTGTAAATGTAAACGTAAACATGTGCAGAACAGATTACAGTAAGGAGAGACAGATATTATCACCTGAGCATTACCTGTTGGATTCGCAGTTTTCTCCTCCTCTCATGTTCCTCCCGTATTATCCGAGCCTCTTCGTTCGGGCTCGGCCTTAATTTTGCACCTTTTCTCTTCATTTCCATCAAATGTGCGAGTGAACATTTCACAAAAAGAGAACAGCAGGAAGCTGTGATAGTTATTGTTTTCTATCTACACTGTGTTAAAGGCTTTCCCTCCCATCAAACCCCGTTTTAGGAGACATATTAATCGTAAAGTTAATGCTGCTTGAATAATAAAAGCCTACAGATTAGATGGGAAACGACACATAGTTCATATCAGCCCTAGAAGTTTACTGTTTACCTCAAAAAATCCATGCCAACCTGCAAAAAACGACCGAACGCTTTTGTTTCGACGTCACATCCGGTAGTTTGAACTGCCCGTAGTTACAAAGATGAACTTCTTGGTTCCTACCATAAGTCTGATCAGTTCCCACTTACGCTTAGCCTTACCAACTACTCAAAAAACGGAAGAAAAAAAACAAAGTCAATTTATTCACAAATCAAATCAATATTAAATAAGTTGTATTATTAATATAAACTTTACCCGCCGCCGAGTTCACCCGCTTGCCGCTAGGGGGCAGCAGAGCGCAGTTCAGCCTAAATAAAACCGTAGAATGAACCATACACGGCGCTAGCAGAAAGTGGTGCACATCTACAGTGAAAACTCGCAAACACAGGTGTAATTTGTGATACAACAGGTAAGATTTACACGCATTTAAGAAGCTTTTGTCATTTCGGTTATTTTCCGAGTCCTACGTTGTTAATTTGTCATTTTAGTTCAGCACAGAGGTTGATGTAATATATTCCTCAGGCTAGCATCACAAGCTACTTGTAACAATACACAATAAATCCACCTTGTTCTGCTGGTATTTGAGCTTTTTACACTCTCTCATTGTACAGTCAGTATACTTGTATAAAGAAACATGTTCTACAGTTACTTAACTTGCTTTATTACGATGTCAAATCCCTGTGAGAGAATCCCTCTGCTGCTCTTTTTATCACATGAGATAGTTGGATAATTTCATGTCTTTGCTTTCTTTCTTTCTTTCTTTCTTTCCATCAGCATCATGTCAGGTGGGCCACCTGTGAGCGTGAGCATTGAGTCCTCCTGTGAGAAGCAGGTACAGGAAGTGGCCTTGGATGGGACAGAGACCTATGTCCCCCCTCTGTCCATGTCCCAGAACCTGGCAAAGTTGGCCCAAAGGATCGACTTCAGCCAGGGATCAGAATCTGAGGAGGATGGAGCAGAGAGCGAACCCAAGGACCGTGAGTGGGGCAAAGAGGCAGAGGAAGAAGAAGGTAACATCTATAGACAAGTCAACACATTTCTGCATTCATTTCACATTTAAATAATTTATTTTCTGTTTCTGAAGGGTCAGGAACTAATCTGCCCTACAAAGGCAAAAGACCTTAAGTCACCAGAGTGTAGAACTGAGAAAAATGACTTTAAAGTCTTTTTGTTGTCCAGCCAAATGATTTGCGGGCAGAATATTGGAAATGTGGCAATTCTTTGTCTTTTTAATCAGATTATTAATGTTCATAAAAAGCTCTACCTCAAACATGACCTTTGACCCTTATTTGGAAGTTAAGGTACTCTGCCTTTGCATTAGTCATGCCAAGGCAAAAGGCATTATATGTATTATTTTGTATACTGTATTTCACTTGGTTGCATGGTTAAAATAACACAACCAACACTGTTTCTTTGCTACACTTTAGTCAAGCTGCTGTGTGTGTCAGAAGTGCTTGATGACAGATATTAAAACAAAGACATAACACCTTAACTCCACTGCAGTAAAACAGTAACTTCACTTTGATCCGCAGTAAAACAAAGACAGAAGACTTTAACTCAGTTTGAGCATTCTGCAGTACAAAGATGAGTGAAGTTACTGGACTCTGCTTTGGTTTCTCGAGGGCTTTTGGAAGTTAAGGCAAATACAACCTACTATTTTCTAAAAAAAAACACAATTGACTCAAGATATCTGTCCACATAATAAAGAACATCTGTAATGTTCCAAAAATGACAAAAACTAATTTTTGAAAAAAATGAAGTTACTGCCTTTAGCCCTTGTAGGGCAGTAATATAGGACAGGATAATACTTTATTGATCCCCAGAGGGGAAATTCGGGCGTTACAGCAGCACAGACAAGAAAGCTCAAAATACACATTAAACAGAATAGATTAGATAAATAAAAATAAAAACAGGGGGTCTATACAGTACAAAATGAATGATGAAGTTAACGATGCAGGGAGTTGAGACAGTATGTGCAGAGAATGACAAGATAAAGTGACAAGTGATGATTAAAGTGACTTGGAATGATAAATAGCAGCAAGTAATGTAAACAGCAGAGAAGAGAGGCAGTGTTGTACCACAGTAATGCAGAGTGCAGTTATATAATATAATGTAGTGCAATATTCCAGTGTAGTTACTGTTTAATTTTCCATTATTGTATTTTTTTATTTAACTGATGTAAATATGTTTGATTTTTAACTTCTATTTTTTTTTTAAATAATTATATTCCCGTCTCCTGTTTTCTTGAGCTGCTGTAATGCAAAAATTTCCCCCATGGAGGATCAATAAAGTTTATCTTTATCTTTAATATGAACAAAATAGTGTAATATAATGAAATGTTATATAATATAGACTAGTATAATAATATATTGGGATTCAATCAAATTAATGATCAGAAACTAGGAAATTAGTTTGATGAACAGAAATTGAGTCATTTTCTTTATACATAAGTTTAACTTTAGAAGTCCTGCACTTATGAGTTCATTACATAATTACAAAAACAAGTTCTTCTACTTGTCACGGATTGTTTATTTCCTGATATTTTAATCTGTGTGGCTTCAATTAAGTGGGAATGTTATTTTGAAAAACAAACAGAAAGTTCAGGACTCACATCCCAAGATCAAACAGAAACCTACTCTGATAATGACTCTAATCCAATCCGTCACTGTGAATAAACATATATGTATATATATATTATTAATTTAAATGATCAATCTACGCACTCTTATTTATGTAAATACTGTAATTGACATCTTAATTGACCCATCTGTCACATAACTGCATTTTACTCATCATGTTACTTCAGCATCTTTTGCACTATTCACCACTGCACTGTTTCATATTTATGTAAATATTAGTCTTTTCTTATTATGTTTATTGTTGATATTTAATGTTGTACCTGTACATATGAGAACACAGTTCACCAAAGTAAAATTCCTAAGCATACCTGGACAATAAATCTGATTCTGATAAATAATAACCAACTCAAAGACATATTAGACGATGACAGGTGGGTAGATTCAGAACAAAATTAACTCCAAAATGAAGATGAGACAGTAATTTAACAATTATATGAATGATTTCTTTCTCTGTCAAAAACGCAGGTACAGTGAAGTTTCAGCCATCTCTGTGGCCCTGGGACTCGGTGCGTAACAATCTTCGCAGTGCCCTGACAGAGATGTGTGTACTCTATGACGTGCTCAGTGTGGTGAAAGAGAAGAAGTACATGGCCTTAGACCCAGTGTCTCAGGACCCAGCAGCTAACAAGGTAAGTACTTTACCATTTACAGGAGGGGCACCACAGGGCACATATTCACTTTGGCCCATTTGTAACAGCTGTTTCTTGCACCTTTCAGACCCCTCAGGTGTTCCAGTTGATCAGTAAAAAGAAATCTTTGGGCACAGCAGCGCAGCTCCTCCTAAAGGGAGCAGAGAAGCTCAGCAAGTCGGTAGCAGAGAACCAGGAGAACAGGAGGCAGAGGGACTTCAACTCAGAGCTGCTGCGACTGCGCTCGCAGTGGAAACTACGCAAAGTGGGTGACAAGATCCTAGGAGACCTCAGCTACAGGAGTGCAGGTAATGGGTTCTTGTAATGTGTAGCCTGTAAAATCTGTAAAGTACTTTAGAGTAGGCGAAGTTGTCCGATTGTGTTAAATCTCAAACTGACACTTTTCACAACTTACACATCCAGGTTCTCTTTTTCCTCACCATGGCACATTTGAGGTGATCAAAAACACAGACATTGATCTGGACAAAAAGATCCCAGAGGACTACTGCCCCCTTGATGTCCAGATCCCCAGTGATTTGGAGGGATCTGCTTATATCAAGGTGAGAGGGAAGGATAGCGTGGTTGATCACTTCTCGCAAGAATGGAACCAGCCTTTAAAATTCACGTTGTTAACAGGATTGTGTTGTATTGATTTAATAGCATACTCATGACTTGTTACTATACAGCAACAAATTTGGAAAATGGGTTTAAAAAAAAAAGCAGGAAACCGCTGCATGAGTCACCAGTACATATTCAGGGGGCTGCTTTGTAGACCTCCTTTTGTGTACTCTGTTTACCTGTGTAGTGCACATAAAGATTTTTTTTTCTTCTTAACAATATCTGTGTTTCTGTCATTCGCAACCAAACACACATTTTTTTTGTAGATGTCATAAACATGTAGCTGTTTATGTCTTTAGGTATCTATCCAGAAACAAGCTCCAGACATCGGTGATCTGGGAACTGTCAACTTGTTCAGGAGACCTCCAAAAACCAAAGCTGGTAGGTTCAAAACTAAAAAGATATGACATTGAACAGCATCCAACAATCCAAAATTAGAATCCTATTTCAGCTCTCTTCTTGCCTTTTTCAGATATTTCTTTCTTCAAATTCATCTCTTATTTCTTATTTTCTTCTTTCTCCCTCCAGGAACCCAGGCGTGGCATGTGAAGCTTGAAGCAGCTCAAAACGTTTTGCTCTGTAAGGAGATCTTCGCGCAGCTGTCCAGAGAAGCAGTTCAGATCAAATCCCAGATCCCTCACATTGTTGTGAAGAATCAGATCATCTCACAGCCTTTCCCAGGTTAGACTCATATCAACAACACTTTAGGAAAACTTCAGCATGTAAATCTAACATTCCTGCTTTAATCTATATTATCTCTGTGACCCTGAAGTTGGCTATAATTGTTTTATGGAGTCATAAAAACAATCTCACTTCATGTTTGTCCCTGTGATCATTCTTCTAGGTCTGCAGCTCTCCATCTCTCTGTGCCACTCTACAGGAGAGAAGAAGAACCACAAGGCGTCTCCTGAGAAACCCAAACCAGACGACCACCTTTATGTGCTGGAACACAATCTGCATCAGATGATGAGAGAGGTGAATGACGCTTCATTGAAGTGAAGTCTGGCTCCTAATGTCTACACATATAAGCAGATTGCAGATATTTGTAATTTGCCAGCTGACATTTACACAGATAAAGAAAAACGTGCAAAAATACAAGACATCCCAACTGGCCTGTCTGTCATGAGGACTTACACTTTACTGTATGTGTTGCTCAAAGTTAATTTGTTGCTCTCCTTTTGTTGTATGAAGTAATAAGAATATTAACATCAGCTGATATATCACTATCATATTTTTAAAACATGTAAATATCAATAGTGGCTTCTGCCTTAAAAATCATGTATCAGGTGAACTACACAGTCTAGAAATGTGTTTTTGTTTTTTGTTGGACTCATCTTGAAAAGGATAAGAGAAAAAATAATCAGAATATGTTTAAAAATGAAAATAATCACAACCAGTTGGGTGAGATTTTATGCACTATCTTCCTATTTTCCATGTTATTGTATTAAAAATATAACAATTAGTTTATAAGAATACAGATTTATTTCAGTCTTTAATGTTCAGAATGTAAAATGTGACTTCTTATAAAGGAACACAAACAAACCAGAGCAGACTCATCTGTTGTTTACTGCTGCAGTACAAGTCTTCAACTTGATGTTTTTTGTTTTGAATCATCTTTTATTACATGAACTCCTTTGTTTCTGTTTCAGTTCCACAAGCAGCAGCTGAGTTCTGTGGTGATGCCACATCCAGCGAGCGCCCCCTTTGGGCACAAACGGATGCGCCTGGCAGGGCCGCAGGCCTATGACAAATCTGAAATCTCCAGCTTGCAGCACAATGAGGGGCTGCTGGAGAAGATCATCAAACAGGCCAAACACATCTTCCTTCGTAGCAGGTAACTTTGGTTGTCCTTTAAATATTGAAATATTATTTTATCACAAAGACATGCTGAATAAATGCAGGTTTATTGTGTAATAGTTTCCAGTGGAAATAGTTGGAGGTCTTAAAAATGAGTAATACTTGCTCAGCCGCACTAAGCAAACATTGCTGCAACTGCATGATAAGACTCTCCCACGCTTGCTTCTCACCATCGCAATTCCACATTTGACCATAAGGTGGCTTTTACCTTTACAGTTCATGCAAAAAGTGATTATCAAAAGGGATGTGTTGCCCATGAATGACCGTAAAAGTTCTAGTTTTTATTTTCGGGTTAATTGCTTCATTGTTGGTGTTTGTGGTCACCAGGACAGCACGGACCATCGACAGCCTCGCCAGCCGCATTGAGGACCCTCAGATCCAGGCTCACTGGTCAAATATCAACGACGTGTACGAGTCCAGCGTCAAGGTGCTCATCACCTCTCAGGGCTACGAGCAGATCTGCAAGTAAGTGAAGCAGTGGGAAGGATAAAGGAAGAACTGAAGGAGAAAAGAGAGGGAGAAGCTGCTAATGTGTTAACACACTTCTGTGGAAATCATCAAGCCCTTTATAACCTCTTATATTAAGTTGATTGAATGAAATGTGGCCTCACTCTGCAAAATCTCAAATCTTAGGAAGCGTGTTAGTCAAATATTTCTTTACACTTCCTAATTCCACCTGACAAGTCCAGATAAACATCTTATTTCATGATATAAAAAAAGGGGGGGGGGGGGGTTAAGGCCTGAACTGCTTGTAATAAGTAAAAATAACTGCCAATGGGGCAAGAACATTTTACTCAAATGTCTAAAAATGAAATTGAATACCTAATTCAGATATATAAATCTAGTTACTCAGCAATGTAACATTTTTAGCATATTATTTTCAGTTTGATTTCCACTTAAATCCATGCGATTTTTACTCCCTCATGTTGTAGTCCATTACTCTCTCACGGTTGGCTCATTCAACTTGACTGATCCTGTAAGTTAAACCCACCCTAGATGAGGCCTAACATGCTGCTTGTGTTCAGGTCCATCCAGCTGCAGCTGAACATCGGTGTGGAGCAGATCAGAGTTGTGCACAGAGATGGCCGTGTCGTCACTCTGTCACATCAGGAACAGGAGCTGCAGGACTTCCTCCTCTCACAGGTATCACAGTTTCCCTTTTCTGTAACGAGCTCAACCTGTCATGTGTCTGTTTTTAAAGTCATGTGTATTTGTGCCTGCTTGTTTTTCTCAGATGTCTCAGCATCAGGTGCACGCAGTTCAGCAGCTGGCAAAAGTGATGGGCTGGCACGTCCTCAGTTTTAGCAACCATGTGGGCCTGGGCCCAGTGGAGAGCATTGGAAATGCCTCCGCTGTCACTGTAGCCTCTCCCAATGGAGAGTACGCAATCTCAGGTAAGACATGGGAGGTTGATTCTCAGGTGAAACTCCCCATTAAGCTATTTTATTTCTTTATAAATGTATTAGCGTTTTTATTTGCTGCTTCAGTCGTGTTAATGGAAAAGTATGAGGGAAGAAAGATCAAACATTTAGTGAAGATCCAAGCAGGAGCTTCTACTCTGTCCCAGAGTCAAACACAAGACTCTCAGGTGTGCGCTGACTCGCTACAGTCAGTCTGAATATAAAGATAAGTCTGAGGTTTTTAGAGTGGAGACAGAAGCTTGTCGATACATTACATCTCTGTTGTCTAGAAAACAGACAGGAAGTTGGCTTCAATCATCCGATGTCCACAGACTTGAGGGAATTGAGGTTGATAATGAGGTTAAAAATTTGAGTTTTTTCCCAGCAGCTCCTGTATCGCTCTCACTATATTTGTATTTCTTTGTGGCAGCATGTGTAGAGGTGCATGCAACAAGGTCACACCCAGCCTGTGGTGGTTGTTGAAATTTGAGATAAGCAGGAAATCACTCAACGTCTCAACATCATTGAGACAGGTTGATACAAGCCGAAGGATAAGAATGCAGATCACCAATAAATCCTGGAATGAACTTCAGACATTATTGTGATCCACTGTAACACTGCAAAGTTCTCAAACAGCAATTTTTATGAATAATATCGAAAAACAGTAAAGCCTACAATGACCAAGAATGAAGTTTTGAATGGGTAACAGCAGCAGCTCTGTGTCTGTTTGTTCTACTCAGTGCGTAACGGTCCAGAGAGCGGGTGCAAGGTTTTGGTCCAGTTCCCCCGCAGCCAGACCAAAGAGCTGCCCAAGAGCGACGTCATCCAGGAGGCAAAGTGGAGCCACCTCAGAGGGCCGTCCAAAGAGGTCCACTGGAGCAAGATGGAGGGACGAAACTTTGTGTATAAGATGGAGCTCCTCATGGCTGCACTGACCCCATGTCCTTAGACACAGACGTCTCTCCCGCGCAGACACAAAGCCATGGTGTGTTTAGTATGAAGGCAGAGAACTGGACCTCCAAACAGAGATTTTCTTTTTTCTTAACGATAGCAGCACACATCCATGCAGCCGTGACCAACGGGCTCGTTTTCAATCATTTGACTATTTATCACCTCTTACACTAACTCAAACTTGTGGACTTTTTGAACTTTCTACTCTCAGTAGTATCTGCCGCCAGCCGCCGTTTGAATATGGATGTAAACCTAACAAACAATTTGATACAAAATAAAACGCAGTCTGTCTGTTTTCATTTATGCTAATTGTCATTTTATAAGTATTTAATTAAGAATACTTTTTCCCCCCTAGGACTTCTCGTCAATTCATCAGTTTTTTCTCACGGTGAATATTGTGTTTCTGCAGTCGGCAGAGCAATAACATTTAGAAAAATATTTTCCCACTCTCATCCAGCTGTTTAAAGTATTCTAGATATCACTTGAATTAGTAAGTCAGTTTTTTAGTTTTAAAATGACTGCGAATATGTTTTCTTTGTCTATCATCTTTTAAATCTGAGATCATTTCTACATTTTTCTCGACTGTTTTTTGTGAATAAGCCGTAAAAGAATCACACATTGCATTATCATTGACAATAAATACAGTTTGTATTTTTTCAGATTTTTGAGTAACATATTTACATTTATCCAGGTTCATCATCATCAGCAGTGTGCTGCAAATACAAGCATGTGCTATACAAAACGTAAACAGTTTTCATAATTAATGAGCCGTCTTTCTGGCTTTTATGTGCTTCACAAAAGAAAAGTTGTACTAAGCACATAGTTTTCACAAAGTAGTCCTTGTGTTGCAGCACTGACATGTTTGAACAGTCTCGGGTGTCTTTTGATGTCGGGTACACGGCTAGACGTCTGTCAAAGAGGCTGCAGCTCTGTTGCATTAGTTTCTGCAGAAAGAGACAATTAAACTTTGTCAATACAACACTTTAAAAAATGACGCCATAATGCTATAATAGAACTCAGCAGACCTTTGTACTCACACACTCATACTTAGACAGAATGTTTAAGTTCAACCCACATTCATGCCCATAAAGTTGTATTCATTCAGACCACACAATGATGCAGCAGAGCGAAACAGAAAACTGAGTAAACTATGAACTGGAGTTTATATGACAGTGATGTGCAGAAACCTGTCTGTGATTTTCTTTTCTTAAGAATGTGAAACTCATGATTCAGGAAAGTAGCACCACTTCTCATTGTTTACTTTCCTACATTTTGTTTACTAGGTTCAACAAGCTGCTGTGGCTTTTTTACCTGGCATCTGTTTCCTTCGTCTCCATGCTTTTATCTTCCTGTAGGCCTTGTCCAGAAGCCACATAGTCAGCATGAGAAGCCCGGCCAAACAAGCCAGCGCCAAGGCAGAGACAGACAGGTACTGGAGATCCTCGTAAATAACCTCTGGAGGAAAGAAACACATAAACCAAGTCATATATACAGTATGTGAAAAGTCTGAGAAAGCCTTGGGCAAAGACTACTTTCCTGAAATGCAAACAAAGAAACAAACATGTTAGGAATGCAGAGAAGCGGTCACACAGTAGCTGTTAAACAGTTTCTCTTTTCAGTCCTACAAATGGTTAATTCTATGTGTTATCTTGTGCTTAAGCCCCCAAAGAAAATTGCATGTGTATAATATACTTTTAACACCACAATCCTGTATCAGGTCTAACATAAGTCACAGATAGACTTGTGTTGTTTACTGATGAACATCTATGATGAAGCCAGAGTTTCCTGCTTCGACACCTGAAATGCGCTGATCAAGATAAAAAAAAAAAATGTAGGGCCACATTTTAACACTTCTGATACTAGAATAAGACTCTGGATGTTTGCATGTTCTTTTTACTTTTTAACTTTTATTTGACAAAGACTCACACGATGACACATTAATTCACACCTGGAAGCTGCCCCTGTACACCCACAGTCTGACCTGCTCCACCAGAGCGAGTCAGTTTGAGGGCCCAGATTTATTGTACAAGAGCGGGGGGGGGGGGGGCCCTCTTCACACCAGCCTGCTGCTGCTGCCAGACAAGCTTAGAAACATGGACAGGGCAAACTAATATCTAATAGAGCCTCTGAACAGTCAGAGCCCTGTCTGTCTGTCTCACCTCACCTCCTGTTACTTCTGTATAAAAGCATCATCCACCCCATCCTCCTCTACTGCTCACCCTGTTTCCACAACATGCTCACTGTTACGCACAAAAATAAACTCAGCCGTATCAAAAATATTGCTTCAAAAATCATAGGCCTACCCCCCAAAACCTCTCACAACTCGACTACAGAGCCCTGACTCACAGACTCAATCCACTCTTTTCTTTTCTGCCATCGGGTCGGAGATACAGAACCCTGACCCTGGAGGAGAGCACGCCTCATAAAGAGCTTTGTCCCCTCAGCGATTGAAGCCCTAAACAAGCTTCCACGCTGACTGGCACCTGCTTTGCTATGTGTTTTCTTCATGTTTATCAAGCATGCAAAGCTGTGCGAACGAATTTCCCCCTTGTCTTGTAATACTCAATGCTGTTGAGCAAGACACCCTTCATGTTAAGACTTTCTAAATGGAGCTTATGACAGTTGCTGTTAATTTATGATGGAACAGGACCGTCTGAATTTAAATTATGCGGCTCACCTGATCTGTTTTGTTGAGTTATTGACATGTAAGTTGTTCTTTTTGTGTTCATTTTGTCTAGTTTGCTGCTGATTGTATTTGTTTTACAGTCATTATAAGAATTTGAAGCAAGCTCTGCTTATTGATGTTTAAGCATTACTGTAAAGTCAACATTCATGTGTCCCAATAGGTTTTCAGAGTGGAGTATACTCTTTACAAATGACATGCACAGTGATTCTTGGAATCAGTGCAAACACGTTAAGTGTCTGTCACAAAGTGAAAGCAGTTCAACTCATAATAATAATGCACAGGGTCCACATATCACCCTCCCAACGCCATAAAAGTAGCGCCAACTTATCTCCAGTGTCCCAAGTGCAGAAAGGAAACAGGCAGTCTCCCCCACTACCTGTTGTCTTACAGAAAGGTTCAGTAGTTCTGCCAGATTACAGTGCAGAAAATGAATAAGATTATGTCTATTATAGTAAGTGGTGACCCATTCTTATTTTCTACTTGGTGTATCTAATACCTTTATCACTGACAAATATAAAGGGAAACTCTACAGTTTGTAACTTTCTATGCAAAAATGTATCCATCTAAAACACATTGACATAGATTCATACTTGAATATGTCTCATTGGATTATTTGAAATGTAAAGACAATGTTTTTTTGGTTTTTTTCGCAGACAGAGGAACCCTTTATGTCATGAATTGTTTTTAATATTTCCAATATTCTTGGTTGTTGAGATATATGCATCAAAGATATCTGTTATCCTGTATTTTGTTTCAATTTGATTGTTCTTCTTGTTCATGTTTGTTTTTGTTATGTGAATCCTGAGCCTCTCACCTGAGTGAAATGCAATGTGCATGTGAGTACATTATCATATGTTGCTTTTTTAATTGAATTTTTAGAATTGCACAAATAAAGTTTTTTGAATTGAATTGAATTTTTTATGCCTTTTCAACATTTCATATACATAAAGAAAAGAAGTGCAGAAACATCCATGCTCCACTAACCGTTTACTTTCAGGACAAAGCCAGCGTCCTTGCTGCTCCCTGTCGTGTCTGTGACAGTGACCACGTAGTACCCAGCATCCTGCAGCCGCAGGTCGGACAGGCCCATAGAGCCGTTGTAGTAAGGCTGCACTCTGCTGCTGTAATCCACCGTTATGTTGGTGTACACCCCGGGCTCCCAAGTCCCTATGGTGCGGCTCACCGCTCCTGACATAAAGGTCCATTGTATGGTGGGGATCCCGTTGCAGGTAACATCCACTGAGAAGAACACATCGTCCTGCACTGACCGCGTGAGGCTCCTCTGGGGAGAGTGGATGGAGATGGCTCCAGCTGCAAAAGAGGTGAAGAGATAAAGATATAGTTTATAGATCAAAATGAAATTAATTTAAGAAGATAAGAAAACTAGATGAACAGATAGATATATCTGATATGCTGTAAATAAAATAGAATAGAATAGAATTTCTTTATTGATCACAAACTGGGAAATTGTGGCGTTACAGCAGCAGGTTATCCAAACACACAATATGAGTAAAAAACACAATATTAGCAAATTTAAACACAATAAAATATTAAATACAAAGTAAATAAGCACTAAAAATATCAAAACTAAGAATGAGAATATATACAACCAGGACTTAACTAAGCATTACTAGTCTTAAATATGAAGATTAAATGTAGAAAGATTATGAAAGATTAAATCTTAAATAAAGATTAAAAGATAGAGAGTTTGCATACAGTATAATAAACCCCTTTACCTTTGAGACTTTTAGCTACTGTTTAACCTCCGTCCAAGTGGGGCAGTTATGACAGTGCAAACCTTTCAGTGAGTGATAAAGTTAATTTCACCACACAGATGTTGCCTGACACAGTTGGTCCCTGTTGTAAACACCGACACTCATTTGCATTACACTCTGAGCACAACGTGAACTGTGCTTTAACGTGCAGAAGTGGAGGACTGAAACTGGTCCAACAAGCCGAGAAAGAACCAACTTGAGAGCAGCTAGCAGTGCTGGCCTCGTGTCTGTCTTGGCCACCCCTCTACACATATTTTGAAAGGAGTTTCAGTGTGAGATCTGGTTTTGCTGGAGGTGTGTTTACTTAACGAGGCACAGGCAAAGAACTCCACCTGAGAATACCTATGCTAACTAAGAAACAATGGTGTGTGGGAAGACGTCTCTGTCTTTTAATACACACATGCCAGTTAAAGTATGTTGAGGCAATTAAGTCTTATAGTTATAATACAGATATTCACATACTGAATTTGGTTCATTGTGAAAGAAACGATTAAGTAAATTGTAAATTATAAGACAATCACATCTCTAAAATGTTTGTTGGTTTCATTAGTTTTGAGACTTCACTTTCTATACTGGACACACGTTTTAATGGGACTGATTTTTCCCTTTTCTTTTGTGTTTACGTGTTAAGAGTCACGTGTAAATGACTGTGTTGTGTTGATCTGCTCTGCCTTGATATGCTTCTTAAGACAGAATTATAGTGCGTTCATCTCCAGCTTGCACTAAAGGTCCTAAAGTTCCTTTAGAAAGGGCCTTTAGTGAAATATAACACATTTAAGATTGAGTTTTAGAAATACTGTAAAAAGAAGGTCAGCATTGAAAGCATTTCAGAGAAGACCAAAAGAAAACCATGTGTTGAAATGCTTACCTAGGTGACATATATACAATGTGATGCTGAGAAACACAGCAACATCTTGTACATCCCAGAGCCTTAAATGCCACATTGGAATCCCAGACCCATTTGATGACCCGAAGAGAAGAATCTCCTCCGGGTTATTTCACATTCTGCAGTGTATTCTCCTCTCTGTCGTTCTCCCTTAAAAACAGCAGTTCCTCATTCCCAGGGGCTGTTTTCTCTTCCTCTGTCCTTTTAGCAGGTGTTTGTGTGTGCGCAGGTCGTTCTCCTTGTTTCATCAGAAGTCAGACTGCTGCCGTTTCCCTCCTCTCTCTCAGGACTGTGTTGGATTTCTCTTCATACTTGTGCAAGTCAGTGCCAGCCAGCCTACACCTATCAGACAGGTTGAGCCAGAGATTACTGAACAAACATGTACTCAGCGCTCTGGGATCCCACACACACACACACACACACACCCACCCAGACACACACACACACACACACACACACACACTTTAGAGAAGAAGACTATAGAACAAACCCCCATATGTCCTTCTCAACTTTCTTGCTACCTCCCCCACTTCCTGTCCTTCAAGCTCACCTCCCTATTCGTAGAACTGTCGCAAAATGAAAGCAGGATTGGTTGAATCACCTGGTATTCATGACGTGACACACCTGGTCAAACATGTCAAACAGGAAGTGTGTGTTCTTACGCAGGCAACAAGAAGCACAAAGGCACAGTGGACACTGCCAAAGTAAATAAACATTTAAATTTAGAAGGTATGCATGAGAAGTAAGATGCTTGGGTTATGACTGGACTTTTAACAATTATAATTGAATTGGCTGTGTAATTAAATTAAGACATTTTAAAATGTAAAATGCTTCAAAGGGTTTCATGACAAGCTGGAAATGTTTCACATCATTTTATATTAAATTGCACAATTTAGTTCTCATGGGTCTTCACATGAAGACCCAAAAAGGATATATAATAGTCATGCCATAAAAGTGCCCAACTTATTGGTTACACTGTCAGATGTGTTTTAAATACGTTTCACTTGTCACATATTCATGTGGTCAAATTCCATGTTTTTTAAAGTGACCCCCCCCCCCCCCACACACACACACACACACACACTTTGTCATTTACATTTATATATCTCTTTTTAGATTTAATTATTCACTGAATATCAAAACCTCTTTGTTCTTTTTCTATTACAATTTTTCAATTGATTGATTATTGTTTTATTGTTAAGACCTAAATTATAAAATACTGTTTACAAAAAAGACATTCAATGAAATGAAGGAATCAAGAGATATTATAAAGATATATAAAAAGGAAATAAATATTGAAGTTGTATGAGTTTTTATTAAAGACATTTTGAAAAAGTGGGGTCCCCTTCAGAGTCCTTGGGATGGCAACGCTTGAAAACCCCTGGTCTACTTATAACTAAAGTTTATTACAACCTAACTAAAAGTCTTTATTTTCTTTACGATTTATTCATTATAATTTATTTCCAAAATGTTACAGTATATGGTTGGAATAATTTAATATGTTTTTTAATTTTTCTGTACTCACACAATTCTTTCATGACACAAAAATAAGATGTATGTTTAAAGTCACAATGTAAAGTCCTTAAAAAATTGCATGCAAACTCCTGCACACTGTCTAACTTGCATTAAAATTAACTGGTCATTTTCTGTCAGTGGTCCAGAAAAATTCCTATATGCAAAGTTTTTATTTACAATTCGAAGTATACATAAAAATATGCTACATTGATATGTAAACACAAGGTTTACAAAATGAAAAGGTAGAGGACCCACATACAGAAAAAGGGGAAAATAGAAATCTTACTCTTATATAGTCCAGGTACCAAAGTCCACCCCTAACCCCAAATCCACTAAAGGGAGTAAAACAAAAGGAGCAACGAGGATAAATTACACCAATAAGCCTTGAAGATGTGCGAAATGAACTCACACAGAAGGGAATAAACACAGACACTAATACACTCAGGGGTAATCAGAGGTGAGAACTCTGAACTGAACAGCATGCTAACATTTTAAATCGCAAAGCAGCCAGTGTAGTTCACACTACAGAGCACTAGGTGGCAGTATAGCAGGACTGTGAGTTGCCCACAAACATTCAAAAGAAACTTGAAGTGGCTGTAAAGTGAGAAAGAAAACCATGCAGAGGAGGTTTTTTTTCTCAGTTACTTGGGCTCAATTATGAAATGACAGTTTAAGTTGTCAAAACAGAGTTAAAGACAGTGAAAGAGTTGTAAACACTGAGAGCATGTATCTGGTGTTGCTACCATTTGCAGTTAATTTACCCCAATTAGCAAAATATCCAAGAAGAACCGGAGCACCCGGAGTTAACCCTGAAATAAAATATAATTCAAAAACTTGTTTCACCGCTCCAGGTTGATGTTTGTCCCCTCACGTAAAAGACTTGAGTTCTGCATTGCTCTGGATACAACTGATGTTTTTCTACATTGTTCTTCCGCCTCTCCTTGTTGCTGCTAGTTGAACCCTGTTCTTCTTGGGATCCTTGGAGAAGCCGTGTCTGTGGGAGCTCGGAGATCTTCTCATGGCAAAACAACCTGCACGTCTTGATTGGGCCACATTGATAAAAGTGTAAGCAAGGTTGAAATAATGTGCAGGACAGTTGAGGACAAAATAATGCAAAAATGTTGCTTTGACCATCTGTAAATATGTTTGCCATTGTTTCTCATCACATGGAAAACAAAGCGGTTATTCATGTTCGGGTAATAGAAAGAAACTCTCTGAGTATGAAGGTGAGTGTTAGAGCTCCTGCTTTGGTCGTGCAATAAAACTTGACTACAAAAAAATGTCTGGAATTTTTATTTTATTTTTCATTTGCTGGCTCATTCTGAGCAATAGAAGGGCGCTAATCTGAAGAAGACAAGCTCGTAGCTGGGCGATGCAGTCCATGCCGCTCCCTTTGTGACTTTCTACTCAGAATACCAGAGCGTCTAATGGTGCTTTCCTGCTCTTGATTTTCCCTCTCTTCAATGACACAGTCCAAGCCTCTATGACGGAAAGATTCCTGATGCAGCAGCCTGAGACTCTCACACTTTACAGGCGTTAAGTCTGTCCCTGCTGGGGTTGGAGCCTCCATGCCGTTGCGCCTGCTTACAGAGGAGTTGTCTGAATTTTCATCAAGTCCATTACCACAAACCAAGCCTCTACGGCGAAGATCTTTCAGATGCAGCAACCTGACACCAACGTTTCTTACAGGTGTCAAATCTATCCTTGCTGGAAGTGGTACTCGATTACTGACGGATTTGAAAGGTGGCATTCTTGCTCGGAGGGGCGTACTAAGTCGATTAAGTCCCAGACCAGACCTGATGAAGCTACCAACAGATGATTGTGAAAGCACTTGTGCTGATGGGAAAAATGGCATCTTGTCAAATAGTGAGAGTTAATAGCAGAATAAATTATTTCAAGTGAAACAATGATCAAGAAGTTTTTCTAAACTGGACCAAAGTGGAAGATCAGCTGAGAGAAGCCTCCCGGTGCATCAAAGAATCAAAGGACTATGATGTCATCGCGTACTGTCAGGGGTGAGCTGAGCTTTTTTTTTTTTTAAAAACAACAATATTTTAGGCTTTTCTGAATTGTTTTCAATCTAATGGACTGCAGAAATCTTGAGCAAATATCATATTATTAACACAACAAAAATAAATTTCATGAATGGTTGACTGTATCAAAATATGACCCCTTCTTAAAATGTTATGAGCCTGAGCCTTTTTTTGCTATGTACACCTAAATGTTACTGAACAGAACTGCATATGCCCGACTGTGTAAAGCCAAGCCAGAACCTGTAATAGGTCATGATGCCAGAAAAAGAAGGAAGCCAATTTGACCCCAACATGAACTCTGATCATAAAAGCTAATTGGAGCCGGCTGAGAAGGTAAAGGAGGCAGCTTGAATGAAACTGACACAACAAGCATGTATGATATCATTAAATAACTTCTGTGGAGGGCCCATTCATTTGGCCTATCACTCACTGACATGCCTATGGAAAAAAAGGTGCTACACAGAATAATGCCAAATATCTTATCCTCAATAACCAGTGAACCTAAGGGGGTCAGTTGACCCACAAGGACAACAAGTGTGATTTTTTGGTGCTGCCATAAAAATAAACAGTTTTCTGACTAAACTTGATGTGGATCTGTCTGTGATTATTAATCTTCAAATGTCCCTGTGATCATGAGTGTAGTCTAAAGAATTCCCAATGTTTGCCAAATTCAAACTAAAACAAGACATAGTATAGCCTACTGTAAATGTAAATATGGGTAAAGCGATACTCAGGGATGTGACTTGCAAAATACAAGGGACCCCGAAGTTAATGTGAATGAAGAGATTTCATTTCATTTGTTTTATTTTGTTCTGTTTAAGCAGTACAATGATCTCTGCTTTAAAGAAAACACTCTAATGATTGAATGTTTTGGATATTGTAAGATGTCAATTTGTGTGTTTCTTCGACAATCGAATAATAATGATTGGCTCATGTCTCTATCAACACACTGCCCGGATGAACTTTATGATAACTCATCTGTTTTGATTTTATGAAGAATAAGCGTAAATCGTAATAAGGCGTCTAGCTGACCTGATTGACAGATGGGCGTGATGTAATGGTTTGTCAAGAGGCTTAAAACCCGCCTCAGCTCCAGCTCTCAACCTGTCAGTAGGGAGACTGAAAGTAAGGTTGAGAAAAAATAAAATAGGGCAATACAGGACATACAGTATTTAAAAAATATAACAAAATCAGGACAATTCACCATCTTGAATCTTTCTAACATCAAATAATTTTAGAGTCTCATTTTGTATCTGGAAAAAGACAATAAATCATCAAGTAAATACAAATGTGTGTCCCATTACTTGGCTCCAGGGTAAGTTATTAACGGTCTTGGAGATGTAAGACACATTGGTAAGTATAGGTTATTGATTTGTCTAGTTGAATAAAAGTTAAGAATTACAAATAAAAGATTTTAAAGCTTTCTGGGAACTTTGCACTCATGTATTTTACTTTTAAAATAAAGCTACATATTTGAAGAATATTAATAACAAAAATGTTAAATATGTTAGACTTCAAAGAAAGTGGGGCGGTTGCATCACAGGACTTGGAAAAAGTTGCCATTCTGACAAAATGTTTCTGCAGCATTAGAATTTTACAAAGGTATGTGAAACGTGCTGGCCCATACAATATTACAATCAATAAAATATAGATATATTAGGCAATAATATTAGAATACAAGAAGAACATTTGTTTCCAATAATCATCAGAGATTTTGTAACTTTAAAGCAGACATAACTGAAAATCTCTAATTACCAGTAGGTCACAACTAAAATTAAAAAAATAACAACTATCACGAAAAATTTCTGAAGAGTAACAGTAACATCCTTAAACACAGGTTTTGACTTAATACAGGTAGAGGGGGTGCACCGTTCCTGGAGGTACTGCAATACCAGGTCGATGCGTGGAGTGGACGGAGCAAGCCCCTATTCCATCTCCCAGTTCCAAAAATCAATTTAATATATGGTCCCCGGGTAGGGGACGTATCAGATATTAAACTGATAAGAACAGATACTACACTTGATCTTAGCCAAAAGGCCGAGAAGCGATAACACGAATATGTCAGAGGAGAGGGAGTCATTCCCCGCAAGGTCCGTCTCACTGACGGTTCAGTCTGATTCATCAACATCAAGCATCTCGATGAGACAGAGAAAAAAAAGTCTACTACAAGTTGTTTAAAAAATGACAAGCAGCAAAGCTAGAGGCTCAAATAAGCAAAACAACTAAATCATTGATCCACATTTAAAGTCTAGAGAAAATATTTAGAAAGAGCATATCTCCCCTTCTTCTCTCTCTCACATTACAGCCACTTCATGGTTCTTTCAAACGTGGCATGCTTGGAGCAGACACCAACTGACCGCTGTAGCAGGGCCCAGTATCAGAAGCTCAAAACATGGGTCATTAGTTACAGCAGAATAAGCTGTTTGCCATTGGCAGAGAAGATTTGGCAAGTTTCTCATTCTACTGATTCAGTACACTGAAAAGAACTGCTTTTCCCATCACTACATCCCACAAACGCATCTTCCTTAGAAATGTGGCAACATTTAAAAGATACATAAACAGGCTTTCCAACACTATAGAATGTAATGCCAAGAAGCATTGAAACAACAAAGAAATAATCTACCAAAGACTTTAACATTGAATTAAATTCAATCACAGTGACAAGTAATAGTGATGTGTAGTTCGTGAACGATTCGTTCAAAACGAACGAATCATCTGGGTGAACGAACTCAACTGAATCACTTACTGAAAAGAGTCGTTCATTTCTCAACTTCAGTTGCGCTCTCCTCTCTCCCGTCTCGTGTCTCTCTAGACCGTAAGAGTCACTCAAAGCCCGCCCTCCCTCCTCTCCTCAGTCAGTACAGTGTGTGTGTGTGTGTGTGTGTGTGTGTGTGTGTGTGTGTGTGTGTGTGTGTGTGTGTGTGTGTGTGTGTGTGTGTGTGTGTGTGTGTGTGTGTGTGTGTGTGTGTGTGTGTGTGTGTGTGTGCTCTCGTTCAGTGAACGAACTGAACGAGAGCTCCGACGTGAATCACGTTCACTGAACGAACTGAGAGGAAGAGCGGATCTCTCGTTCAGTGAACGAACTGAACGTGAACTGAACAGAACTGTCGGGGAAAATAAATGTGATTGTTTTAGCAGCTTTCAGTTTGCAAACTGTAACTTTATCCAACTAAATTCTCAGCTCATTGGTTCATTATTCACCACCGGCTGTTCTCAGTACGAGCAGAACTAAACGTTCGGTCGTGTTTCAGCTTATTAAATTCTGATTCAGACAGCTGCGGAGAAGTACTGAACGATTCTTTTGAACGAATCACTTTACTGAACTGATTCTACTGATTCAGTACACTGAAAAGAACTGCTTTTCACATCCCTACATCCCACAAACGCATCTTCCTTAGAAATGTAGCAACATTTAAAAGGTACATAAACAGGCTTTCCAACAATATAAGATGTATTGCCAAGAAGCATTGAAACAACAAAGAAGTAATCTACCAAATACTTAGTGACAAGTAAAGATAGTTTACTTCATAACCATTTTAATATCACTCAAGAAATAGTGCTTACATTATATCAGTGTAATCTGGGTGTTTTGCTGCTATTTGTGGGTTAAGATGATATTTCATTTGACATGTTATCAGGGGAGAGCGCGAACGCAGTCCCCCACTACCACAAATTATGCAGTCGAGATTCCCACATTTGGGGAATTCGCATAGGTCAGCCCAACCGAAGTGCAATGGTCAGGCCTCGCCATGGGTGAACCACCTTCTTGATCATGGTATCTCCCCTGCCAGGTAAGTATGAGTTGTACACGTTCGAGCTGGAGGAGTCATTCACAGAGATACCACTCTGACTGACGGTGAGGAAATCTATAAAGACCAAAATCAGGGGCCGTAAGGGTGCAAAATATAAAGATATATAACAAAGGAGTAACAGCTTTGTAGTAAAGCTGACAAAGACTTGAAATTTTAATTTAAAAAAATCAAAGCTGTAATTCCCCTCATATATTGCTGCATATCTCAACCTGACACTCACATACAAAGTTTGAGATATTTTACCAAACCAAATGACAATCAGCCCACCAGCAGGTTTAAAGTCTCAAAAGCTGAATCAAACTGCAATAAAAAAAAACATTAAAATCAACAGGAAAGAAGAAAAAGAAGCATTTCTCTCCTATTTTCCCCACTCTCTCTTACAGCCACTTTCTGGTTCTTTGTTCATGTGGGTCCCATGTGGGTGTCTTACATGTCAGCTGCTGCCACCTACTGCTCTGGAGTGAGATCAATACTGGTTGAGAAAACTAAGTTTTATAATGCTTTTTAAGTTTATAAGTTAATAAAACACAATTTTTAATAAGCTTCCTATGAAAAAAGAGTAAATACCAAATCAAAGTAGGTTTCTGATACTTCAGCATTAACTGCTAACAAATGGTATATCTATATTTTTCTCACAGCAAATAACACTATGAAAAAAGAATAGAGAAATGATATAGTGAAACTACATATACAGCATTTATCAGGATTTTAAACGACAGCAGAGGAAACAATGTTTTCTGTGGTTTCACTTTTGGTGACAGTAAAAGTCTCGTTCCCATGAATCAGAAATATCTTTACGATATACATATTTCCTTATTCTTAAAATAGTGGTGTACATCTTGTCAATTAGATAGATAGATAGATAGAATCTTTATTATCATTGTATACAAGGACACAGTGAAACTTTGTGAGCAGCAATCTTGAACAGCAGCATTTACAAAAACAACAAAAATATATTTGTGGTGATATGAGAGAGAAGTATGCAAAAAGTGGCTGTTCAGTGAATGAATGATAATAATAAATAAACAGACAGTTGTGCTGACTGAAAGAATATGTAGTTATTATTTTTGCAGTGATTGATTAATTAAACAAATATAGAGACATAGTGCAAATAAGTGAAGTTAGGTATAAGTGAAAGAGTATACAGTTATTATTGTGCAGTGACTGAATGAATTAATAAATAAATAGATAGTTAAAGTGATTGAGTAGATAAACAGACAAGTATAAAGCAGTGAATTATTAGATAGAAATATTGAACAGTAAGGAGTTAATAACATTAATTTGTTCTGTGTCAGCTGTATAAATCTGTAACTGATTCACTAATAAAGAGTAAATCTTTGTCTTAATATTCAACAGATAGAGGGGGGTGCACCGTTCCTGGAGGTACTGCAATACCAGGTCGATGCGTGGAGTGGACGGAGCAAGCCCCTATTCCATCTCCCAGTTCCAAAAATCAATTTAATATATGGTCCCCGGGTAGGGGACGTATCAGATATTAAACTGATAAGAACAGATACTACACTTGATCTTAGCCAAAAGGCCGAGAAGCGATAACACGAACATGTCAGAGGAGAGGGAGTCATTCCCCGCAAGGTCCGTCTCACTGACGGTTCAGTCTGATTCACCAACACCAAAACAAATCGATGAGACAGAAATAAAGTTTACTACATGCAGTAAAAAGAGGAAGGAGAGAAAATGTCAGCAAGTTGTGTTATTTTATAAAAGTGTGGTCGATGATTGTGAAGTTACGCAGCGCTTCCGGGTCATGTGACTCTTACGGTCCAATGACGTTGTACAGCCAAAGTACTACTGTTAATTGGTCTATTTGAACAAATCCTCTCGAAACTAAATACCAAATGTTAAAATAACGTATTAGTCTCATAATAACTTCTGAAAGAGCGGAGAAAATATTGCATGATATGTAAACTTGTCGAGAAACTATCTGAGCTCCATCGCCCTCCAGTGGAGAAAACTGGGAATCGCACGCTGCAAGCCTGCTGCACCAAAGTCGTTATGCAGCCCATCAAGCTTAGTGGGAAAAAATAATTTACGAACTAAAAGATACAGAACAGCAAGTTAAATACACTGAAAATGGCACAATAACATTACACCATCATGTGTTTTTTGTTTCTGTACAAGGACCGAGAGGCACTTTGGGCCAAATAAATGTGGTGAAAGAAGACACGTGCATACGCTATTTGATAAGTATGCAGTTGTATTATATTTAATTACTATTTTAGAGAGCTAACATCGATGATTAGTCGTTGAACGATTTTACAGTTGATGTGCACTAAATTATCCCACAAAATCTGTGAGAGATTAAATGTAGTGAGATATATCGTTAGAAAAATGTAGACGCATAATTTCTTCACTACACATCTCTGGCTACCTGCTCGGTTTAGTAAGTTTTAATTAGTTTAATATTTACAGTCTATGGGGTTTAGGTCATCTTTATGGCGAGCTGACGTTACTTAACACTACAGGTCTGTCAGAAAGTCTGCAAGTTGTCTTGAACATGACTCTCACATCAGTTTGACCCCCTTTAACACCTTCACAAACAATTATTTTTGTTCAAATAATTTGTCGAGGAAACACCCAAATTGTTTCGCCAGCAAACTAACCATTTTTATTAAGCTAGGGGCCGCATGGCTGCATGCTCCAAGTTTTTGGTTTTAATCACTGGTTGCGTGTTCTGAGGAAAATTCACTCACTGCAAGCTGCTGGTTGTCCCCAAGAGTAGTCAGAGATAAGTGAAGCTGCTCACCCCAAGTCGACGAGCTTTTAAGTCTTTCCTGCGCCGGACTGTGTTCACCTCTGCAAGGCCCCAAAGGTTACGATTATAACCTGTTCCCCTCTCCCCATGGAAACAAGATGTTTACGACATTAAAATGAAAAATAATCATTCACAGTAAAACAGGGTGTTGGCTACTGAATATGCAATAATCATTCAGGGCAAAATAAGGCCTCTTCTGTCCATAACAACTGTACTGCATCATTATCTATCCAGGACACCAAACGTAAATATTAAAAGTTATCTTGTTTAAACATTATTTAAAAATCAGATGTATATGAAATTAAACCTTACAGATAACAGTCGTTAAAACAAATGAAAACAAGGATTTTGACACAAACACAAGAAAATAAATGGCTTTTGTCATCACTTAATATTCACACTTAAAAAAGAAAGAGTTGTGTAGTTACAGTGTTTTGTTATGACTCTCACAGTGCAAACACATCATTTAGTGGTCTGTTCGTTTAGCTCTGACATATCAATCAATCTTTATTTGTATAGTGCCAATCCATAAGATAATTTACAAAAGAGCAGGTAAAAGAACTTACTCTTTGTTTATTATCTACAAGAACCCAACATTCATCCATCATGAGCTCTAAGCAACATTTAGAAAAACACAGTGGAAAGAAAAAACGTCCTTTTAGAGGCAGAAATCAGCAAAACCAGACTCATCATTAAGGCCATCTGCTGAAACCGCGCTTGGCTTGAAAAATGAGGAAGAAGGACGGGGACAAACAGCCGACCGTTCCCACCAACGATCCAGAGGAACCTACGAGACAAGAGCTCAGGAACTCCCAGGAAAACATGTGGTTAGTAACTTTCATAATATAATTATATAGTGTCTTCAGGGGACTGACAATGTGGATTACCATGTTTGACTTGAGTTTTTCACATCAAAAGTTGTTGTAAAGCAACTGTTAAAAATAATGAATTCATAAAAAGGTATGTCTCTGTGAATCCATCAAAGTGCCAAGTGATCGGCCTGAGTTTGTTGTCACATTTCACTCTAGTTCAATCAGGAGAGACCAATAAAGGAATCAAAGATACATATTTATTTTACAGATGTTGTATACAAGTAGAGTCTTTGGTGCTAGGGTGATCGTAGGGTCTTTCGCTCTGAGCGGCAACAAAAATCCATCTAACCTTTCACAATGCCCTGGATGAACTGGAGGAAGAAGAAAGCCATATTTAATAAAAGGCAGCAGCGATGTGATAGGCTTACAATAAAGGAGATGAGCAGTGTTATTGGATAGACGTGCCCAGGTGAGGAGAACAGCTGATGATTACAGGAATAAAAGTGAGCATGCATGGAGGAAACATCAAGAGAAATGCAGCACCATGAGCAAAGTGTTCTGGAGGCAAGAATCTGTTTAAGACACACAGAATACACTTATTACACAAATCTCTGACAATGTCTCTCATTGAAAAAATCTGAAGAAGTTCTCTTAGCTGCGTCACTTTGAATAACTACTACACAGTTTGATGTTGGCTGTGCTGCCAAATAATGAAACTGTTTTAGGACAGTTTTGTGAATAAAGATTCAGCTAGAACAAATAAATTGCATTTAATCCAAAAGTGAGGAAGGACCCCTCAAAGTGTAACTTTGAAGAAGTAGTAAGAGATAGCTTTCTGTAGGCAAGTGCAACTTTTGAGCAGGACTGAAGAAATCAAAACACCTGAATGAAACCTAAGTGACTTTTGGAAAACATTTGATCGTTCCTTTTACAAATGATTTGGACGATGTTGTGACAGTTCTGAACATTTTAACAAAGGAACAAGGACTCAAAAAATGGTTTAATGAAATGTAAACAAAGCTCACTTTTCCAGGAGTCCAAACAAGCCAGAACAGTCAAACAAAACTCCTCCAATGTAAAAGCCAGGAAAAACACAATGGCGTTCAATAGTGTATAACATGAGGGACGTCTGGCATGAGTGCTTAGACACAAGGTGTGACAAACAAGACAGATGAAACTCAAAGAGAGTAATCAAATTGGAGGGAACCTAGACCTCATTGGCCACCGTTCCTCTAAATCAGTGATTCCCAAAGTGGGGGTCGCAAGATTCCCTCCAAAAACATGTAAAAATGGAAAATGGGATATTTCATCCATTCATTTGAAATGATACACAAAAAAATGTAGTTTCTTACAATAAATTACAAAAATAATATGATGGTGTTTGGGCTCTTATGTAGTGTTTGAATGCCAATGTTTTGAGAGGCCCAGTGCTTTATCCACCTCCAGGGACAACAGGGGTCCACAACCTCTATCACCATAATATTGGGGTCCTGGGCTGAAACGAGAGTCTGAGAACACATGCTCTGAATGACAAAGAAGAACTATGGATGTGGTGATATTAGAGTTTTCATTTAACATTTGAATCAGGGGAGAGCGCGAACGCAGTCCCCCACTACCAGAAATTATGCAGTCGAGATTCCCACATTTGGGGAATTCGCATAGGTCAGCCCAACCGAAGTGCAATGGTCAGGCCTCGCCATGGGTGAACCACCTTCTTGATCATGGTATCTCCCCTGCCAGGTAAGTATGAGTTGTACACGTTCGAGCTGGAGGAGTCATTCCGCGCGAAACCATTTTCTGTGACGGTTTTGAACCGAATGTGAAAATACATAATACTCGGAGATGTGAAGAGGGTGAATCCACATTAAAGACCGTTAACTCCGCATTTTAAAAAAAAGTGCGGCGTAAACAAAAACGGAACCTTTTAATATTTTCCCGTGATGCCCTGCGAACCATATCCATACATTAAAATGAGATCCAGTACGGAAGCACCACTGTTTACATACTCTGGGAAGAACAAGCCGCTAGTCAACATAACGATAACTCGATTTGAACTATACACAACAAAACAATATCTGAATCCTCTTATCAAGTATGATAAGTAAATACGTAAATGGGAAAACCATCCTTGACGACTACATTTTCCACTTCCGCATTGACCGAAGCTCCTCACTCTGACCACGCATGCGCTGTGACGATCAGGCAGAAAGTGGAAACAAGGGAGTCTTCACAACAACAAAAGGAAAGATATTCAACAACATTTTCCGTCAAAATTATTATTTTAAGTTATGTTTGACATATTTAACGTACAGTACTTGAATTAGGCTTAATATATACATATATATTATTGTCACTGACCGGCGAGTCTCCAACAACAATGTTCATACTTATTCACAGAGCTGTAGCGCCCTCTGGTGGATAATTAAGATAACAGCAGCTAGGCTTCAACTTGCACTTTAATCGCCAATTAAATTAAAATATAATAAACATAAAGTGTTAAAACTATTTAGTCTAGTTCGTCCATACATTTCAAATAACTTAATTTCAAGGTTTTTTTTTTATTTTTTAAACAGACTTTACAGGTCAGCCACTGTAAGGAGAATGAGAATTACTTTTTAACTAAGTTTGTTAGCCTATAAAACGCAACTGGTTCAGACAAAAGTAAACACACGGTAAGTGTGTTGTGGATTTGTCCAAAACCTCTAAAAGGCTGACTTGTTAACCGAATTCGCATAATTTATGTCTACCTGTGTGTTAAACGCCTCGCCAAAAAGTAGGCCTACCTGTAAATTGAAAAGGGCGGTGACACTTACCCACACCATACCAGTGCAAAACTTGAGAAAAAATGTCATTTTAATCAGCAGAAATGTCCTGCACGACAAAGCAGGTATGCATTTTGAAATAAACGTACCTCAAGAAGCCGTAGTGTCGAAGAAAACATCTTCACACGCAGAAAAAAGCACATGTCCGTCCTGCAGACTCCACTTAATTGGAAGGGGGTCGTGTGCAAGTCAAGCGCAACAATCCCTCCAATCAGGATCGTTCAGGACTGTGATGCAACTGTTTAGTGACTCGGAGGCAAATTACATCGTCACTCACTATACTGTTTCCTATCATGTCAATATAATTATTAGCCTAAACAATAACTGCCCCAATTTAAGATTAATCAAAAATGATTCATAGATTAATATGGTAAGGCTTTGATGTTCAACCATAAAGATTCATAAACAGAAACCTCTTACTTTCAGCAACATTTAGTAAAAACAATGCATTAATCTAATATGTTCCTCTGTGTTCCTCTTTCAACTACAATCAAGCCCAATGGCTTAGTTTTGCAGCCTTATTGCCGCTCATCCCCCAACATTGCTCAGGTCCTCCATAAAGATTACCAAAGTTTTTCCCTGGTTCGATGAGTTACAAACTTTTTAGGTCTTCCCAATGGTCTGATGCCAAACAAAGCTGCAAAGAAATACTCTCAGGTAGCCGGTGTAGCTAATTGGTTAGAGGTTCCAGCCCTGAACACATCAGTCCCTTGGCCCCTTTGGTGTATTTCATCCCCACTCTCTCTTCCTATATTTCTGACACATCCACCATGCTATTTTATGAAGGTGAGATAAAAAAAATATACTCTTCAAAACATACCCTTATAAGCCTTAAAAAGTGGACACATGGTCAGATATAACCCGGATATATTAGTGATAAATACAATTCAGACTGGGCTTAAGTGTGAAGTCTGAAACCAGTTTACAGTAACTGTATTTTCCTGTGCTTCACCTTAACACCTCTTAAGGACTTAACACGTCAGTCCTTGCAAAGGCAATCCAAGCAACTTCCTCAACAAGTAAACCTGAAGAACGAACAAATCCAACCCACCTTGCTCCCTTGACAATCTGGTTGTGCATTTAGTTTCTTTCCCTGCCTGCTGCAGGATTCTTTAACCATTTATGCCTCAATCTACACTGAAGGAGGGAAGAGGGAAGAGGGAAACTGAAAAATGAGTAACCTATTTTTAAGATTTGATGCAATCCAAATAAATTATCTGATCAGATTACTTCTGGACTGCCAAGGCGGTGAGTACTCCTGAACTTCACCAAATAAAATCACATCTCCTTCCTCTCTCTCCTGCATGAAGTCCACCCTCACAGTAAAACTATAAACCTTCACCACACATAAATTCATCAGACATCTTCTCACTTCACTTTATTTTTCGCAAACAATCATTCAAGTGTAATGATCAACAAGTACCTTCATATCTCAGAGATGAACATCAGTAGTTTCCAACATCTAGACTGAACAGGAGTTTTCTCACATCACAAAAAGACAACAAGCTTCAGTTTCTGAACACTGCACATGAACAAACCAAACCGTGTTAACATTTAGCCCTCACATGATAAAACATTTACACACCAATCTGTAATAAAACAATCTGACCACAGAAGGTTCACGAGTTTGTTCAAACGCTCACCTCAGTGCAGCATGCAGAAACAATACACAAGAAGTCTGATGATGACCCGTGATTGATGTTTTTAACCCTGAGACTTCCTCAAAAAACATAATTCCAGGTCTAGACATCCAAAAATCTCATAAAAAAGTGGATATAATCTTTAGAAAAACAAGACAGCAAACTGGATATTACCTGAGGTTTAAACTGCCATTTGTCCTTTGATTATAAACAATTGACACATTTGAGAACTAATCAATTTTTTGAACACTAAGCAACAAACATTTTGCACCATTTTCATCAATTTCAATTGTCCTGACTGTCAATCAAAAACTGATCAATTGAAAGATTTCAACATTTGCCAAACAGTTGGCTGCAGCTTGATATGTAAACAACAGTAAACACGTTCACACAGCACAGAACGATCCCAGTCCACAGAAATAAAACACATCAAGAGTTTCAGGGCAATCCCAAACAATTCAGAGAATCATGTAATCTAGAAAATCTCACCACAGATTACAAAAACTGAGAACCCTCCAGTTGAGCGGGGCCGAAAACCTGCGCCCGTGTTATGACAGCGCTGACCACAGGTTGTTCTTTTAGCTGCCATGACTCATCGCTTCGTTCACTTTGTATAAAAAACATCAGTTTAAAAGAAGAACAAAGAACACGTTCCTCATTGCTTGGTATTCCCCTTTACAAAATTGAAATGTTACAGACAATCTAAAAAACAACACACATTCTCCCACCATGACGAGTGCAAATAAATACATCCCCTCTGCTTTCAAGCAGGACATGACTTTTAAATTTGATAAATCAACTGTGAAAGGTTAAATAGTCATATTGTGTCAGTTTAAGACCCTTTTAGAGTTAAGGGGCGGGACCATAACTGTATATTAGAAGTGAACAATACCACTGACATGTCACTCTTTGGTATGTAGATTCTGTTTTGAAGCCTGACGTCTTTCTTTTTGACCTTTACCTTCCTCTCTTTTTTATAATAATTGACCTTATTTGGATGACAGGGATGATTTGAATTGTCCAGCTCTGCCCTGATTGACAGGTCGCCGTGGTAAAAGCATACCCTGCTCTATAAGCTATTCTGCTCCCAATGGAACCATCATTCACAAATACACATTGTGCTGTATTAAATGAGATTTTGAACAACAGTGAAACCATAAACTCATTATCCAAATATTCTATGTTTCCAGCTCTTTCATACTTCAAATTAATCAAGTGAGAGCGGGATCTTTTTCTCATCAATCAGACTCAAATCTCTGAAGTCTTTTATATTTTTTGCAACCAGTGGAGTTGCTTCCTGCTGGCCATAAGAAAGAAATGCAGGTTTAAGGCATTTCTAATTTTACACTTTTTAAACCCATCAGCTGCTGTGTATCCACTTCTTCTATACAGTCCATGGGTGCAAAAAAAGGAGAAACGTACCCTACATATCCTCCTGCTTTAGGCAGCAAACAGCCTTTCATACTGCACAAAAATCTACTGCATACTCACTGATCTGTTTTTACTGTAAATAGTGACAGAACATATATCAGGCATGTGATTGAAATGTGATGTAACAAGAAAAAAAAACATTTTCACCCTGTATTCATATTAAATACATGGGATCTGATTCAAAAGCACAAACACATTACTGAAGTCTTAAAACGAGCATGTGTGGATTACATCCTGACACTCTGAAGTTTCTTTTCTTAGATATTAAACAAAAGCCAAACAGGCCTGCTATACACCGTCATTTATAGGGCGGGACATCTTCTGCATTTTAGTACCATAGTGTTTTAACTGTAGATAAATAATGTATACTCCTGATCGGGTCAGCATATTTAATAGTTACAACAATCTGTACCAAAATGCTGACATTGTCTAGAGTCTCATCTTAAATCACTCTCTACCTTTTTGTATTTAAAGCTTTACAAGACAATAAAAAAAACCTGCGTTCATGACACCCAGAACATCACATGAAACATAGATGACACCCCTGATGGTCCTCTCGCTTCGTACTAGAAGTTCACGAGTTGTTGATGCACCATGGTGGTGAATTCATGTCACGGAAGAAACCCCCTTTGAGTACGTGAGCGTCGCTGAGCCCTCATCCGATCACATCAGCTGGTCGTTGGCGGAGAGTCCCACCCTCTCTGTTTTCGCTGCCCGTTGCGTCGTTGTTTCCCGGCAGTAAGGGAGTGAGCTCTGAAAAGATACAAAGCACCATTACTAGAGGGGTTTGAGTTTTAGAGTTCATAAACATGTGTGTGTTTTTTAAATGGGAAACTCAATTTTAAAAAATGCAGTGAGGAAAATTCATGAACTGAAAATGAATAAAAAACAAACTTAAGGAAGAATCAAAATATCTTAGTTCAGCAATGTTGCATCATTGACTATCAATATTTAACTCATAGTCCAGGAATCAAAAGGTTAAAACATTTAAGCCTTTAGATAAATGTTCTCCTACAATGCTCATTTATGTTTATGTAACTAGCCGCATAATCCTGACACATTAATACCTGCCCCTTAAAAAAAACTTCATCTGTGCAGCTTTAGGGAAATATGTTGCTGGATCAAAAAGTTAGCTCAGCTTAGCATTAAAAAACAGCTAGCCTGGCATCATCCATGAGTGAGAAAGAACATCTCTGATCGCGACAGAACAGAAACCTGAAACATTTTCAACACTTAATTTTACTTATATGATGTTGGCTCAACATTCCTGTTGTGTTACGGGAGACGTCATGAAAGTTCAGGAAACAGGTTTGATTGGGGAGAGATAATTTCCATCATCACCTTCAGGGTTGGCCTCGCCCTCTTCCTCCGCTCGCCCTGTTTTTTTTTTTTTTATGTTGCAGGTAGATTCTGACAGGACACGGCCTACACCCTGTACTGCACCTCTTTTAAATTACACAAGATAAATGTAAGTGTGCATAATATACACAAAGTAATACTCTGCCTGCATTTGAATGTTTTATGTGCTTTGGTTGTTTCTGGGTGGGGAGCTGGTCTGTTTTCCCCCGCCAATGACAACGCACAGGTGAGTTTAGGAGTGGATATAATTCAGCGATTGGAGGTGAATCAAACTGTTAAATATAACCGACGCAGAACTTAATATTTACAGTCTATGACGCAGACGTAGCAGCAAATAAGAGAATATATAATCATAGTGCGGAGAAACACCACAGATTTCTACCGTGGACTGGAGTTGTTCTACTATCTGTTGGACAGCCAAACCCAAGAGGTTAGCATGTGCTAGCAGCATGCTAAATTATCGGCTTTTCTATGACCACAAATCCAATAGGCTTAGGTAGTGTAGTGTTTGTAGTGTTTCAGTGTAGCTACAGGCAGTAAATGTACACACTAAAGTCCTGCATTAGGCGTGCAAGTTTTGTGTCGCTTGGCCCGGGAGGAGAGGCCAGTTTGAATGTTGTGTTTACAAAATGTAAGGAACATTTCTACTGACTCCACCTTTAAAGTACAAAATCAAAAAGTGAATTTAACTTCATTGTATGACCTGTCTCGATCTCTGAGTAACCTGAATGAGTTATAGATTTTAGTAATTGAATAATAGAAACATGTAAAAGATATTATTCAATATAAGATCATGAAGTTGGAGCTATGCTAAACAATAGTGGTCTATTTCTTTCTGCCTCTCTGTACTCACCTCTCATCTCAGTTTCCACCGTGCTGTTATCCGATGTTGACCTCTGATGGTTGTGGCTGTTGTGAGCTTCTTCAGCGTCGGAGGCTTTGGTGCTCCTGGCAGTGCCAGGGGTGTTAGTTTTTACTTGATCTGGTCTCCCTGCAGGGACAGTCGCTTTGGTCCCGTCCACAGCGTCCATCTTCACAAGACACAGAGTCTGCAGGAGACCCATGGCGTCAAAGTTTTCCGAGGTGCAGCTACCTCTTCTCTTTAACAATTCCAACACCTGACGTCAGGAAAACACAGAAAGTTAGAGACAGAACAAAAGAAAGAGGCACAAATAATCCTTTATGACCGTAGACTGGGAAGCACTGCTGCGACCTGTTGTGCACCATGATGTCATTACACTATTATGATATTATAGAGTTAATACAAGAATGCAACACATTGCTCAGACTCTCTTCTTGGAAGGGAACAAACCTTACACACTCAAAAATTGGTGGACAATAAATGCATCGCACCGAAGGGTTAAGAGAATCCACCTGCCATTAATACTAGTTAACACACCTTGATGTATTTGTAGGACTTCAGTTCGCTGATGTTCTCCTCCAGGAACAGCAGATACAGAGAGAGATCGTCCCATTGGCCAGCGGGACTGGGCAGGACACCAATGGTGGGCAGTGATTGGTAGGCTTCCAGGAAACGAGCGTACCCATGGCAGAAGAGGGGACGGAGGCTGGCGTAGAACACCACAGGTATCAGTGCAATGAACAGGACCAAGTTGACAAGGCTGGAAAACAAAGTTAAACACACACAGTGTAGAATGAGTTGTTGAGACAAAGCCTTTGATCAGATGATAAAAATCAACACTCCAGGTTAATAATTCAAATAAAAAACCAACAACATTTAAAGTAACTAAAGCCGAGCGTACACTGTATGATTGTAAAAGTTATCTCCATCATTATCTCTAGATTATGGTGCTCAGTAACAAACAAGAGAAGTTCGGAATCAACTCGAAGTGGGAAACAAAATAAGAGATTTGTGATTTAACAACAACTGGAAAAATCTCTGTTGTGTGTTCCTTTAAAAGTAACTGTTGCAGGAATAACTCTGGGACCTTCATGTTGTTGTACTGACCCTATTTCCCCATAAAACATGCACCTCAGTATTTCTCTGTTAAATGAGACGTGTACCTCAGCAAAGAGAAGACTCCCACGGCGATGAGCTTACACTGCACCTTTTCCGGGACGGTGGGGTCGTCGACGAGCAGGCCGACGCGCAGCGTGCAGGAAAAGTCGTCGGTGACGGAGGCCAGTCGGAGGTAGTAGCCGAGGTAGACGCAGGCACACAGCAGGGTGACGAGAGTCAGACCGCGACACAGAAGGTAGTGGAGCAACAGCGTCCGAGAGCATCGCTTGGTCATCAGAAACTTCTCCACCAGCGGGTAATTGAAACAGCCCTCTGTAGGGTCACTGGCCAAAGAGTGAGGAAGAACAGTAAGAAATGAAAATCATCTTGTTCTCTACCCCTCCAAGGTGAAAGCTTCCTGTGTTCTTTTGTAAATAATTTCAATTTAATTAATGTCATGTTACTTGAATATGAAAAATTCTTTGGAAGAGCTAAATTGTTAAATAAACAGCGAGCATCGTACCCACCTCTTTCTGCAAAGAAAGTGCTCCAATGTTTGAAAGTTTGAGGGAGGAGTCTTGCATTTATTCTGCTATTATGTGTAATTACAAATGTGTGAAGAATGCTTTTCCTAAATAAAAATAAAAATCAATCTTTTTACAGTTTCATATGTGAAATGTATCGGTGACTCTTGTCCCATGTTTCAACCTTTCAGTAAAGTTAGTTCCTGCAGCCAGCTTACAATCAGACTGTTTTGAAAACATGACCTCCACGGCTGAGGTAATAACAGAAAACTCTCTCTGTGCTTCTCTCATCTATAAAGTCCAATAAGATAAACACATCTATATGAAATAATCCTGTCCTCATTTATTCCAAGAAAGAACATTTTGAAAATAAGTGAAAAAAATATGCAGGATGTTTGAGAGCTGTGAGTGTGCACGTCTTTTATAAATCGGGTCCAGAAGTCGTTTGGAGGTGCTCGTTGCTGATCATTTTAGTACCTGTCTGAAGTGAGCAGTCCTGAGGCGGTCAAGCGTTTGGCCAGAGTGACGGCGCGGTTGTAACACCGGTCCAGCTCCTCCATGATGAAGCTGAGGTCGGACTGCAGGAGCGGTGCCGCGGAAAATCTCCAGAATAACGCCGGGGTGTACATCATCACCGCCACCAGCAGCAGAATGTAGGGGAAGAACTGGGAAACAAAATGATAAATGTTAATTAACAAATCCTGTTACTGGCAAGAACACGTTCTCTCTCACACAAACACACAGGGGAGGATACACTTGAATTAAATAAAAACCACGGCTCAAGAAGAACCCTGAAAGATAACAAACAGCTGTCTCGGGTTTATTGAATTTCCAAACAATGAAACTGTTTCAAAGACAAAAAGCACAACATAACGAAATGGACAGAGATGAACCATTACACTGAGCAAACAGACAAAAGAAGAACAAAATAAAGAGAAAGAACACAGAGCGTGTCCAGTGTTTAAACTCTTAATTGAGCTTTAATCAACCTGAGAGCTACCAGCGCTCGTATTCAGTCCTGAAGGTTTCTCATTTTTTCCAAATGTATGAGATTCATCTCATCAGTTTGTCTCAGTTAGGTTTTAAATTACTCATATTATGGCAAATATTTTTCATTTGTGTGTTTTAAAATAAAAAAACAGCAGAAAATTTGTCTCTGTCTCCCCCTGTCTCATAAAGGTCTCTCCTTGGCTTTAAAGAGACATGATTTGGGAAGGAAACTGGCACCACTACAATCCTATAATTCCTATAATTCCTGAGTCATAAAGACGTAATCTCATAAGAGTATCAAATGTCACTGTGCCCATTCTTATCAATCTACCAACACAGTGGACCACCTTTGTTTTCTGATTAAAGTTAGAAGATTAAGTAAGGAATAAAGCCTTCTCTGCCTCCCTTCATGACCTTCCATGTAATTGTAATAGTGATCGAATTATTTGAAAGCTGGAGAGCAGATCAAGGTGTAAATTATCTTTCATTTCATAACGTGTCACAGCACAACAGTTTCACTGTATGTGCTGTTAGCGGTTGCAACAGTTAAAATTCTTCTGAGATGGATTAACTTTTGTAAAGAGGCGCACCCTTTATGATTGCACTCTTTGCTTAGCTGAGGCATCTCACTAAGAAGATTCTTAACCACAGCCAAACATCGATAAACAGGAGCTCTGCGTGCACAGCAGAAACTATTTTAATTAAATACACCAAAAAGAAAAGGTGTAAAGAATGTGCAGTCAATACTTTACTTTCACTTTCACTTGATATCTTTATAATTACTGTTTGCCTTTACATGATGATGATGAGCTTATAAAACAGAGTCTGCTCCAGGAGTGGGGAATTATTTAACACACCTTAATGTTCTGGTATAAGGTGTTATGATGTATTTTAAAAATATATTGTATCTGTTTCGTATCATCAAGTTAATATCTAATTACTAATTTGAACCGTTTAGTAGGTGCTGTGTGTGTGTGTGTGTGTGTGTGTGTGTGTGTGTGTGTGTGTGTGTGTGTGTGTGTGTGTGTGTGTGTGTGTGTGTGTGTGTGTACCTTGTGCAGCCACAAAGGTAGCGTGTGTGTGTGTACGGCCGCCCAGCAGTATGAGTCCACATAAGCCGCCTGCCTCCAGGAGAAGTTAGAAGGTGCAAAACAGCTGATCTGAGTACCTGAGAGAAACACAAACAGCAGACAAACTAAACATTTGGTCATGTGAACGTCTTTAACAGATGTCCCACCTTCATGAGAGGAATCGACTACGAGCCAGAGGAGCCGCATGTGAGAATGCAAAAGTCTGAATCAGTCCATTCAGACATTAAATCTACTTTAACCTGCAAGCCCCCGTGTGAAAAGTCTGTTTCTTGAGTTAATATGTGAAAACATTACAATGTTCTTGGCTTTAGTCCTGGCTCCATATTGCGCCACCACTCACCGACTGAAACTTCTTGAGCGAACGCCAGAGAGATGAGGAGGAGGGGCAGGCCCACTGCCACACATGTCACCATCTTGTCCACAGCCAGCTCCGTTCGCACACTGCGGTATCGAGCCTGGTTCGGATCTTTCAGCAGAAAATCACTGAATACGTACTCTGTAGCCACGTGGGCGATGGCCATCTTACTGTTGTTTGTTACCTGCAGAACATAAATACACCTGCGGACACAAACAGACAAAACCCTTCTTTTTAGTGCTTTAGATCAATTAAGTGTCTATGATACTGAAGGAGAAAGGACAATGTCTGCAGGTCTCTCTGACTTTGTGGCAGGCAAATTTTAATTATAGATTTCAAATAAGGAGTCACTAGTTTCTCTCCAAAGAGACTGCTGTAGTCCTAAGATGAGAAGTCTGGTGGCTTCACGCCTTTCAATAAGATACTGATGATATTTAGGATGTTGATGCTGATAAGAATCCTCATGAGAAACTGCTGATGTCGTTTAAATCTAATAAAGTGCTTTACCTCAGTGCACTTCCTGTCAGCAGCTGCGTTCGATCACACTAAAGATGTTTTTTTTTTTTTTTTGCACTTACTGATGTTGTCTCCTCCTCTCTAGATCCCTACTTGTGTTGGTCTTACTCCTTGATGTATGTTGTTTAGGACAAACGCATCTGCTAAATGAACTGAAGAACTTCATGCACATTGTTCATTTCTAATAAAAAACCAGTAGATTGTGTAAAACCAAAACTGCAGATACTCAGAAAATTGAGAGCTGGACAACTTCTGACCAGTAAAGCTGCAATAATTGGTAAAACAATCAATGTGAATATTTGTTTTATCTTATGAGTTATTTTTCAAGCTAAACTGTCAAAAGAAATGCTGGGTTTGAGCTTCTTAACTGTGGGATATAAAAGCTTCTCTTTGACCGTCATTATAGTTAATAAAGGTTATTTTGCATTCAGCCTGATTGTTGGACAAAATGGCTATTTAAAGACGTAACTCAGAAATGTAATACGCATTTATTTCACAGTATTTTGACACTCATGAACTGAATTTCTCTTAATTAAGACAATCTGCAGATCTGTCAATGGCCAAATAAATGTTTAGTTACCTGCAAGTTACTGATGTGAATATTTATTTTACTAAAAGTCATCATAACTTAATTCACAGCTTTTTTCTTGCATCCTATTCCACTTAAACCTGAAGATAGATAGATAGATGATAGATAGATAGATGATAGATAGATAGATAGATAGATGATAGATGATAGATAGATAGATGATAGATAGATAGGTAGATAAATAGATGATAGATAGATAGGTAGATAGATAGATAAATAGATAGATAGATGATAGATAGATAGGTAGATAGATAGATGATAGATAGATGATAGATAGATAGGTAGATAGATAGATAAATAGATGATAGATAGATAGGTAGATAGATAGATAAATAGATAGATAGATGATAGATAGATAGATAGGTAGATAGATAGATAAATAGATAGATAGATGATAGATGATAGATAGGTAGATAGATAGATAGATGATAGATAGATAGGTAGATAGATAGATAAATAGATAGATAGATAGATAGATAGGTAGGTAGATAGATAGATAAATAGATAGATAGATAGATAGATGATAGATATATAGATAGATGATAGATAAATAGATAGATAGATAGATAGATGATAGATATATAGATAGATGATAGATAAATAGATAGATAGAGAGATAGATACTTTATTGATCCCGAGGGAAAGTCAAAGCATCCAGTATCATGTTACAAAGACGTATGTGACATGAAAAATTTGTTACAAATTAAACCACAAAACCGAGCCCCCCCCCCCCCCCCCCATACATATATATTAACCCGAAAAAAAGATTTAAAGAATACCTCTAGATGAATCAAACTTAAACTGTGCAATTAAAAATAGACTTATACAAGAAATGTACATAACCCGTGCAGGGATAAAAATATATGTGCAATTTAAACAAGAATCTAAAAACAGTTGAGGGAAAAATCTGTAATTATACCTGAATATAAAAAATAAAAAATAAAAAAGTGTTGACCTTCTGAAGTTGTGAAATGCAACCACCAAAGAGTGCTTAAATCATGGCAATCAGCTCAACATTAATGTTATTAGTAGTACACATAAACTGGTTATTATCAACTCTTCCCTGATAGAGGGTTAGTGTTGTTGTTGTTGTTGTTGTTGTGCTTTTTCCATAGCAACCCTCTGTGGTTTATCAGTAACAGAGGATTTCACAGCCATCACCACTTTGTTGCAGCTGTGGCTGGTCTGTATGTAAGAATTTCTCGTGGTTAAAAATAGTAGAAGATGTAACTTTACTCTGTTTATGAAGCCAAGGCTGAAAACAACCCGTGACTGTGTTTCCCACAACATCATCATCACACTGACTCCTTTGTTCAACTAAAGATTGTTTTTTTTATTTATTTTTTGCAATGTTTAGAGGCAGATTTTAGTTGATAATATTTTATATCTGGTTATATTTTAGTGAATTAATCAGCTTGTTAAAAAGCTGCATTCTCACTTAACGAGCCATAAGATGTGAAAATGAATTAAAAAATCAGCGTAAGCTCGTTCTGAATACTGTAAAGCGGGAATATGAACCTGAACGTACCTCTCAGTCTGCTCCTGTAGTGAGTTATTTATATGTTAAAGTGTCATGTCAGCAGTAGCATAGCTTCGTGCAGCAGCAATAGTGACTTTAAGTTGTTTTCCAGATATTTGGCTGAGAAAGAAGCCGACGAGACACTCAACAGATGCAACAACAAACACACTAAACTTTCGAGTCGACTTCCTGTGAGGGAAAAAAAACTCCTTCCGCCCTCTTTAGAAACAGATGCCTTCAGGAGCTGATCGATAGCTCGGATTTAACAGTGTCTACTGTTGGATTCACATGCAGCTCGTGTTGGCACATTCTGATGTCGACTTCACATTACTGATGGGCAACAAGGGCTTTTAAAAAAATGAAAAATAACTACTTTAGTTTAAGACTCAAACTACACAGCCACAAAAGATCCATGGGAAGGCAAATGATATGGATATAATGGAGTTACGGCTGCAAAAATATGGTAATAATAACTGCAGCCTTTTGCTTTAATTGCAACACATGATGAAAAGTTTAAATGTGAATCTAAAATAAATTGTTTGTGTGACTCTCATTATGTTACTGTATGATTTCTCATCGGTTTGGTCGTCACTCTGGTGACATTGTCAAATCTACAAGAATATGAAAATAAATACCTGTAACAATTGAATTGATGTATTTTTGTATAAATTCAACACTTATAGACTTAGACTTCCTTTATTGTCATTCAAACTTGTACTTTACAGTGCAGATAAGAACGAAATTTCGTTGCATTTCGTTTATGGGGATTTTACACTATAATAGCTTTTAAGATTCAAAGGATGGTTCTTTTATTTGCAATGTTATAAACTCTATATGGATTACTGTTTTATTAGGTTTTTGTTCAGCCAAAATGGTGATGTGAAAATGCAGAACACTCGAGACCTTATTTTGAAGGTGTTTATTTTGGGATTGACACATGATTTTTTTAATTTACTCTTAGAATTAGGGCCAGGCATGAGAATTTAAAAAATATGGGAGGAAGATTTGTTTTCATTATGCACTTTGAATAAAACGTTTCAATGTTTAAAATAAAATTGAAATTTCTCAAACTTATATTTCGACTTAATTTCAATTAAATTCTCCATATTTACACTTTTTCTCAACATTTTGATTTTATTTTCGAGATTGTATGTCAACTTTATTCTTGACATTACACTACTATTCTCAACATTTCCACTTAATTCAGGACATTTGGATTATTTTTCTAATTATTTCAACATTTTTCTCGTCATTTGGAATTTTTTTCTCGACATTACCACTTATTTTCTCATAATTATTCTCGACATTTTGGCTGTTTTTCCTCAAAATTCTGCATTTTTTTCCGAGTGCGTAATGGGGGGGAAGCCTTCCTTCCTCATATTATTAATTTCTAATGCCTGCCCTAACCATCTTCCGTAAAAATGGGATTTCACGCCTTTTTATAAAAATTCAGTCAGTCCCTGAAGGCAACATCCAACAAACCAGCGTGACAATCTACGCAGCATGCAGCAGGGCTGAGAAATAGAAAGAAGTAACTGGTTTCATCTTAACAATTAGAAACGTTTGCACAGAAACAAGAGGTGATATAAAACATCCGTTTTCAATGCATCCTGAAACCGACATAAGCTTTGTTAAATATTTCAGAAAAAAGCTAAATATTGCTCTTTCGTTATCAAAATCCGAAGACGCATGAGAACAAACGCAAAGACCATTTTGAACAGTTCTGGATGTTGGTGTATCGCGTTGAATTCTGGGCATTTCTAGCTCTGCCCTCCCTGGTCCTCCCAACTTCTTGCAGCTCCGTCAAGTTGCTATAATTTCTGCACAATGATGACGGAAGTAGAATAAGATAAGATAAGATAATGCTTTATTTATCCCACAATGGGGAAATTTACATTGTTACAGCAGCAAAGAGCAAAGATTGCAGACAAAAAGGGGAACACAGTACAATTTAAATTAAAAAAAAGAAAAGTTAAGAATGTACAAAAAAATAGATACTAGAAAATAGATTTAAAAAATAAAAAAATAGATCAGCTATTGACAAAAGTGTAGTCCGTAATATTCCGTGTAACACAGACATGCACAAGGGTAACATGTTATAATAATATTATTATTATTGCACAGAGTCAGAGTGAATTGTCCGGTTGTGTTTTGTGATCTACTGGGAGCAGGCTTGGTTAAACAGTCTGACTGCAGCAGATTATTGACTATTTGTCTAAAATATAAGCATTAAACGAGTATCTCGAGGAAACAGAAAAAATATATATTCAGGTTAAACTAGTTAATTCAATAGAAAAACAGTGTAAATAGTGATATTGGATTTGTGCATCATTCATCTTGGGTTGTTTCTTTGACTAACTCGGAAAGCACGAAGAACGCGGTTTTATTTTGAAAATCCTAACCGGAAACTGAGCGCTTGTGTGCTTCCTAGCTTGACACCGGTAGATGCTTCACTCCCTCCATTCATTTCATTCGCACACAGTCGCATCCCAGCAGCGAGCCCTCCCCTCCTGTTCGTCTCCGCCTGGAAACATGGCTGCTCCGGTGGTGGTGGTGAGTAGCTCCGGCCCGGCGCTCTGCCCGAGCTTCGCGGAGGTCTGTTCGTTCCTGGAGCGCTACGGAGCCGCGCTGGATCTGCCCGAGATGACTTTTCCTCAGATGGAGAGGTATCTGCGGGACACGACGGCAGGTAAGAGATCGGGGTTAGCAGTGGGGGGCGAAGAAGAAGAAGTGGTAGAAAGCTGCGACACTTGAAACCGAAGGAGAAGGGGGTCCACCAACACCACCATCACCCACCATCATCATCATCATCGTGAGGATGAGGAGGATGACGAAAATTGTACAGAGTGTGACCCCCGGTTGAGCAGCAGTTTAGTCAGGGTTTACCTTCCAGTTGTTGTTTGTGAACGACACTTTCACCAAGAAAGGAAAGGCAACCCTTTTTCACCAAGTTTCTAGTCAACATTTCGGGCAAAGAAAAAAAGCGCCCCTGTCTGTATTTTTACACTCTTGGAGGCTATGTTGAATGTTTGTGGGGTTTTTTTTGGGGGGGGGGGGGGGGGGAGAGGGAATCTAACCAGCTTGTAGTTACACTCAAGTGACATGTTCAGGATAATGTTGTCAAGGCTGTTATTGATATATGAAGGCGAAACTTGGTGTGGGAGCCATGATGCAGCACAGCCCCAGTGACCACACACAGCCAACCAGCTCGCTCCGGAGTGTTGTCAGGTGTAATTTTTCACCGGCCTTGCCTCACAGGCAGTCGGATTGGAAATGACATCAGTGTCCCCTTTGTTTTCCGTGTCGACCATGTGCTCACGGCAGCGTCACCCCCCTCCTTCGATCTATATTTTACACGGTTGTCAAAAACTAAGATTGCTGATGATTTGCTAAAAACAGTGGATGTTATTTTTTTGAGCCATTGGTAGAGAGAGGCTGTCAGATGTGCGCATGCGCAGTTTGGGGGGGGGAGAACAGTAGCCGCTATGGTGCTAACCACTTAGCACCAATAATTCCGGAAACTTTCAGCCGAATAAAAAAAAGTAGGCGTTACAGTAAAATTTTGCAGCTTTAAAATGTTACAAAAAGAGAAGTTTCAGAGTCACAACTGTCGTGTTAGAAGCTTTAAAACCCTTTTCAGTTAGTGTAGCTTGTAGGCTACATGCTAGTGCCTGATCACCGTTACTTCTTGATGTAAACTTTTATACTAAGTTAGATATTAAAGTTATTATTGGTTTAATAGTTAAATAATGTATCTGACACTTCAGGGTCATTTTTGATTTACTGATTATTAATTAAGATTAATTTGATCATGGTAGCAGAGGAAACTAATTTCTTGGGCTCATAAAAATCTCAGTTCAGATTATTCATTTAACTCCTGTGTATTTATTTTTATTGCCAGTATTATTATTTTACAACACATAATAAACAATCCTCACAAGACAGACAGGGTTATCATAAGAAACAAGATGCTTCACATTATATTACATTATAAACATTTAGGGGAGAAAAGACAAGAGATGGGTTACACAGGGTGGGAGAGTCTTTGGTTTGTTTGGGTCCCAGTTCCTCTTTTTTTGTCTATGAGGTTCATTAAGTCCAGGATTTCTCATGTGAGAAGGAATCAGAGTATTTCTAAACACATCTGAGCCTTTTTCATTTCTTTTTCATCCCTACTGCTGAGTGAGGTAAAATGTGAGGTTGTATTTTTAGCTACAACATTACCACAGTTGTAAAAGTTTTGCAGTAATTGTCAAAGACAGATGTCTCATAATTCTTTGCATATTTCCTGAATATAAAAGAGAATGCATTGAAAATAGTATGTAAAGGTGAAAGGACATTCTCTTTCCTTTTTACCTCACAAACAGGGCCAGGATGAGATCAGGAGAGTGTCAGCTGACTTCAATTAATAAGAGCAACGCAGCAGAATAACTTTGTGCTATAACAGGATTTGTAGTGAATAATAACGTTTATGCTAAACTGTGTTGTTAATAAAATCATGCTGTGTGTTTTCCAGTGCCCAAACCTCTTGTGGAGCTCCACGTAAAGCTGCTCAGAAAACTGGGGAAGTCTGTGACTACAGACCGCTGGGAAAAATATCTTGCTAAGGTGAGGTGTGTGTGTGTGTGTGTGTGTGTGTGTGTGTGTGTGTGTGTGTGTGTGTGTGTGTGTGTGTGTGTGTGTGTGTGTGTGTGTGTGTGTGTGTGTGTGTGTGTGTGTGTGTGTGTGTGTGTGTGTGTGTGTGTGTGTGTGTGTGTGTGTGTGTGTGTGTGTGTGTGTGTGTGTGTGTGTGTGTGTGTGTGTGTGTGTGTCTCTTTCTCTGTGTGTGTGTGTGTGTGTGTGTGTGTGTGTGTGTGTGTGTGTGTGTGTGTGTGTGTGTGTGTGTGTGTGTGTGTGTGTGTGTGTGTGTGTGTGTGTGTGTGTGTGTGTGTGTGTGTGTGTGTGTGTGTGTGTGTGTGTGTGTGTGTGTGTGTGTGTGTGTGTGTGTGTGTGTGTGTGTGTGTGTGTGTGTGTGTGTGTGTGTCTCTTTCTCTGTGTGTGTGTGTGTCTCTTTCTCTGTGTGTGTGTGTGTGTCTCTTTCTCTGTGTGTGTGTGTGTGTGTGTGTGTGTGTGTGTGTCTCTTTCTCTGTGTGTGTGTGTGTGTGTGTGTGTGTGTGTCTCTTTCTCTGTGTGTGTGTGTGTGTGTGTCTCTCTCTTTCTCTGTGTGTGTGTGTGTGTGTCTCTCTCTTTCTCTGTGTGTGTGTGTGTGTCTCTCTCTTTCTCTGTGTGTGTGTGTGTGTGTCTCTCTCTCTTTCTCTGTGTGTGTGTGTGTCTCTCTCTCTTTCTCTGTGTGTGTGTGTGTCTCTCTCTCTCTCTCTCTCTGTGTGTGTGTGTCTCTCTCTCTCTCTCTCTCTGTGTGTGTGTGTCTCTCTCTCTCTCTCTCTGTGTGTGTGTGTGTCTCTCTCTCTCTCTGTGTGTGTGTGTGTGTGTCTCTCTCTCTCTCTCTCTCTGTGTGTGTGTGTCTCTCTCTCTCTCTCTCTGTGTGTGTGTGTCTCTCTCTCTCTCTCTCTGTGTGTGTGTGTGTCTCTCTCTCTCTCTCTCTCTGTGTGTGTGTGTCTCTCTCTCTCTCTCTGTGTGTGTGTGTGTGTCTCTCTCTCTCTGTGTGTGTGTCTCTCTGGTCCCAGATTTCTTTCAGACTGCACTTGACAAAAGTAAACACTCAGCCATTAATAACACAAGATTTCTCTGGATGTTTGTGAACTTGCTTCCACTTAACAGGTTTTCAGTCAAATGTCTCACCTGTAACTTCAAACCTCCCCCAAAATAAATTGTGCAAGAAAGGGAACGTGTCAGTTTAATTTTCTGATCTAATATGAATCAATGATGAGGTATTCTACATGTTGATCCCCCTTACCCAAGCAAGAAAAAGTTGTTAAGCTGCATGAAGATTTATGAAAGGGAACCTAACAACTCCATATCGATGCCCCATTTATTATTGAGCAAAAAAACAATCTGAATAGAACCATCATTGAGTGTATTAGGAGCATAGTTATGCTGACATTAGCAAGTTTATTAAAAAGGTCAACATTGAACACATTTAATTTAATATGAGCATAGCAATGATGTGATCTAACTGATTTCCAGTCACAAATTCTAGTTGCTCAAAAACAATGGCTCAACCTTCATAAAAAGTTGTTTTTTGCCGGTGAACATTCAGCCCCTGTTTTGTCATTTACTGTAGGATTGCATATTATGAAAGTATCATATTACAGAAGACTAGTACCTTGTGGTGCTTGAGTGATATGGTCATTGTGAGCTTTCCAATAACTGTAGAGCTGTGGTTTTGTTTGGTTAACAGATTGAGAAACATTGAAAGAGAAAGCAACATATGAGAAAAGATTCAGTTAGACATGGCTATGTGTTTGCACTGATTATACCTGATTATGTGTCCTGTAGGTTTGCCAGGAGCTGAACAACACCTGGGCATGGGAGCTGGAGCAGAAGGGCTACCAGGAGATGTCCATGGAGTGCAAGTCAAGTATCCTGAAAGTATGACATATTCTGTTTTTACCTCATGTTCCACATCTGCAGTATTGTTCTGTTCTGTCTTTTCACCCTTACTCTCCTTCCTCCTCCTTGTTTACCCTTCAGTATCTCTGCGAGTGTCAGTTCGATGAGAACCTTAAGTTCAAGATGGTGATCAATGAGGAGGAGCCGGAGAAGATGCGTCTGCAGCCTCTAGGTCGGGACCGGCAGGGCCTGATGTACTGGCTTCAGCTGGACCAGGAGCAGAATATACGGCTGTACACAGAGGAGCAGGACGATCTGGATGGATCCACCTGGAAGTGCATTGTCAGGTAGTACACCGCTCATAAGCTGTTTTCAAACATTCACTCCTGAAAAGCTCAAGAAACTTTTCAGGACGGCATGCCCCTGAAATCTTCCTGAGGCGTAATCTCATGTGAAGTTTTACCTCTCCAATGGTTTCAGAAGGCAAAAAATAATGTTATAAACGTTTATAAATATATATTATATTACATAGCAGAGATGAAGAACATCCAGGTGAGAAGAAGAAAGTGTGTAGCAGCTTCATTGAGTGCACCATGATCACAAAGTCATACTCTTTTTACGTCTCATCAACCCGTCTGTTTGCTTGAAGGGAATTTTCCCGGATATTTTCTACTGCATTCACACATCAGATGACACCGACTTCCAGCTAAAATTTTACTGGGGGGGGGGGCTGGCAGGAAAAAGGTTGACAGTGAATCATTAAGCCATTTGCTTTCACTCAGGCGGCTCAGCTTGAAACTTTCAGGATTTTTTAGGAGTTTTGTACATGTGTGAAAACACAAAGATGATGCTGATACCGATACAGTCTGTAGTCTTTTTTCTGCTTTTAAAAAATGATCTAGTTTGCATCAATCTTTAAGTTATTTCATTTGGAGGGTTAGAGGGGACTTGAGGGTTGATTTTCAAAAATAAATTGCTCAGGATAGTCGTACTAGTTCACCACTTTCTGCTCAAAGTCTTTTTTTGTTTTTGCTTCCTTCTTCGTGTGACATGTTTAAACTACTCCTCCACTCTGTCTTCTCAGGACACGTAACGACCTGGCCGATGCCCTGGAGCTGCTTAAGGCCCAGCTTGATCCAAAGGAAAAAGAGAATCCAGATCAGGACCAGAACCAGAACCAGAACCAGGTCGATCCAAAGAGCAACAGCCTCACAGAGAAAGATGCAGGTATTCTAGGTGAGTGTGTGAACAATGCATTGGATCGAAGGGTTTATGGTAATGTTCTACAAAATGCCAAGAGTCATCAGATGTGTAATAATAACTTTAAACATACATTTATTTATAGCACCTTTAAAAACAGTTATTCTTAAACAGCAAAGACAGAAACTCAGGAAGATAACAGTCAGACCAAACAGAAAGTAGTCTCAAAAAATTCAACAAAAAGCAGGAATTCAGTCAAAAGGTCAACAAGAATAAATGCACATAACAGGAATAAACGTGATCTGAACAGGCAGATCTCCAAAAGTAGTTAAAGTAATACAAATGAAGGGATAACTTCAAGTATAAAGCCTAGAGGGAGAGGACATCACATCAGAGGAAATACAAAGATTTGGAGCAGTAAGATGAATAAAAGATACATGAATAAGTTAATAATTATTATCATGTTACTTCAGCATCTTTTGCACTATTCACCACTGCACTGTTTCATATTTAGTCATGTAAATATTAGTATTTTCTTATTATGTTTATTGTTGATATTTAATGTTGAACCTGTACATAAGAGAGCACAGTTCATCAAAGTTAAATTCCTTGTGTGTGAAAACATACCTGGACAATAAATCTGATTCTGATTCTGATAAATAAAAGCAATACAATTATAAAGTATAATAAGACTAGGACATCAGGGGACATACCCTAAGGATTAGTACCAGTAGTAGTGGTACATGAGGTGGTAGTAGCCTTTTTTTATTTTTGTGTGTGTTTGTGAACGTGCACAAAACTCTTGATTCTCTCTTGATACAGCAGAATGTAATCTTCAAGCCCCCTAACAAAATGTCTGAGTGAAGTCAGGGTGAGCTTCTGTGTGGACACATCAGGAAATATTTAGTAAAATTAATCACTGCCGGGTTGATGACATTTATATCATGAGACCGCTTCATACTATTTTCTGTTTGCAAGTAAGTTCCTTTTCCACTCTTTTGTTGATACTGTAAATACGTTCAGTTACACTTGACAAAACTGTCAATATAGTGCCATGTCGTCCTTTTTACATCATGTCCTGCCTCCTGAACCCCCCCCCCCCCCCCCCCGTTCAAGTAGGGAAGTCTTCATGTGAGATGCTTATGTGAATATGCAACTCAGGGGAAATCTGTCTTGAAGATTTCTAGACACGTATGTGTGTTGTCATGTCTTAGGTGATGAGACCGTTGAAGGCACCAACCCAGAACCCTGCAAGAGCGCAGAGGAACACTCTGGTATTAAGACGGATGATGCTGCAATTGAAGAGGATCCCTTGACACAAGGTAAAATAAACTACAGTTTATCCCAATAAAATCAATAATGTGGATAATAAACACCTTTTTTTTTAAATTGTGTTCACATTTCTCAATAAACTTCTTCTCCCTGTCGGCTCTGAGCCTTTCTTGTTTGTTGTTTCTAGAATAAAGCTGTTCTGTCTGTTGTTTGTTTGTTGCAGCAGAGATAAAGCCAGAGCAGGCGCACTCTATAAAGCAGGAAAACACTGAAGCGGAGGTGAAAGAAGACAAGGACGACCACAAGCCGCCTGCATTTGACAACCGTGTCAGCACCATCACCACCATCGTCAAATCAGAGTCCAGGGACACGGACGCCCCCAAAAATGCTGTGTCTGTCGTCATAACACCTGGTGCACCTGTGGCGAAGCAGGAACTGAACAAGGAGGAGGAGGCCGAGCGGGCAGTAGTCAGAAGCAGTCAGCAAGCGAAGATACCGCTGAAGAAGAGGGAGCTTAAGCTAGCCGAGAGCTACCACAGCAACCACCTGAACAACAGTAACAGCAGTAGTATCATTGTTTGTAATCCCTCAGTGATACAGACCAAAGACAGAGAGGGGAAGCTGTCTAACTCATTAGTGCCCCCTAGTGGTCCAGCTGCCTCACAACTGCAGCAGCAGCTAGTGGTCACTGCGTCGAAGCAGGAACTGACCAATGGGAGAGCGTCTCTCCTCCTGCCTCACAAAGAGGGGCAAAACGGAGTCATAGGAGTCATCGGTCAAGTCGGTGTTATTGGTCATGTAGGCGTAATCCGCAGCCCGTCAGAGCTTCACAGGGCGCTTCCCTGTGCCGAGAAACAGGAGCAAAATGGGCCTAATTCCGAGCACCAGGGCTTCAGAGCTGCGGAGGACGAGAGGGAGGCGAGTCGGCAGTCAGTGCTGGTCAGAAAGGGACCTTCTGAAGGGGAGACAGCAGCAGCCTCCAGCACACTTCCTCCTCATGCACCACTGGATGCTCAAACGGCAACAAAGCCGCCGTTGATATCCTTAAAATCTGAACAGCTACCTGGAACTGTAGAGGGGAAAGTGGATTCTGTGTGTGTTTCCCCGTTGTCTCAGTCCACATGGGAACTGAAAGGACAGACGGCAGACGAAAAAGACAAAAGGACGACAGAGGAGCAGTTAGAGGCGGGGACGGAAACTGAGAAACAGCAGAAAGATGATGACCTGGACGAGAAGGACGGTAGGACAACAGTTGACCTTGAAAAAAATAAAAGCACTTTAGAAAAGTTCAAGGAAGAATCGGAGAGCGGTGTTCCTCCTCTAAAGTCAGACCAGCTTGATAAAACGGACCAACAAGGAGATGCAGTCAATGGCGGGGTGGCAGCCTCGTGTAGTGAGAAGGACACTGAGCTTGTATCAGAGCAGAAGAAGGGTCCCCTTGAGGAGGCCTCCTCTGAGCTCCAAAAAGAAGGAATCAGGTTGAAGATCAAGATTCCTCCACATCGGAGAAACAAGTTAAGAGGAAAAGGAGTGAAGGAGGAGCAGAAAGAGAAGGAGCAGGAGGTGGAAGAGGAAGGGAGATCACTAAGGAGATCTGCGAGGATTTGCAGGTATGTCAGCAATACAATTTAAGAAACTGTTGGATCGTGAGGATAAACTTTGTATTTGTCGTGGTCCATTGTGATCTCAGGTACACCTGGTTTGATCTTGAAAATAAATTTTGACCCATTTGCCCTTTTTTTTTTTTCTTTAAGATCATCTGCTTTGCCAAACTGCAGGCCGAGCTCGAAGGCGTCTGAGAGCCAAAGAAAGAAACCTGGAAGAAAAAAGGCAAAGCAGACCGGAACAAGGGAAGATAATAATGAGGAGGAGGAGGAGGAGGAAGAAGAAGAGGAAGAAGAAGATGAAGAGGACAAGGGCTCAGCTATTAAAAAAGACAGAAAACTAGAACCTGTTGGTCAGATTAAGAAACAGCGGGTAATGAGAATTTAAATGTGTGTCCTGTAAGAATGAACACACAAACATAGATTTGTTTGTTTCATATATTTGTCGCTAAGACTTTTGTTCTCTGTCTCTGTTGTTTTTTTTTTTTGTTTAGGGTAAACGGAGACATCGGCGCCCGAGGTGGTCGAACATCCGTTTGAAGAGACGCAAACTGAATGAGGAAGGGGAGGCGGAGGACAGAGGGGGGAAACAAGGGGATGAGGAGAGTGAAGGAGGGAGTGACTCAGAGGACTCGTGTAAATCACAGAAGATTCCCATTGAGGACGCCTGCAGTCAGTGCGGCCTGCCCAACCACCCTGAACTGGTGAGCGGGGACTATGTCTTGTTTATATTATTGTGGTGCACATTAGGTTCTGACGCTGCTGAAGCACGGCGTGTAGAGAAACTGTGGGAGCTCCAAGTACACACACTCGGACACACAGCGCTGTTCTCCCCTGCTGGCTCCACCGATCCCATCTCGCCACTGTAACGTCTTTTGTTACGACCTCCAATGGCTGCACAGAGGCGGGATCACTTTGTCCTCCTATTACGTCTCTGTGACTTTCATAGTGAAGGCGAGATGGTCACAGGGGCGTAAATATCACGCCATGAACCGGCAGTCTGAATAGAGCTAGAGAGACGCATTATACAGTTTTGTTGTAATTCTTTTGGGACATGGAGTCCTCCAGTGGATAGAGAAGGGATTTACATTCCACAAAGTGCCTTGGGTTAGAGTCAAAGCCAGGCCGCCCACTCTGAGTCTCTGTACGTGGAGCGCACCACATGACCTCTCTAGGCCTCCCGTCGCACCTTAGTTTGAGCTTTTTCAATTACTTTACTTTGAATAGAGATTTTCAAATCAAAGATGTGGCACTGAAACTAACCCTTACCTTGACCATAACTTATTAAATTGTCAAAAACAAAGTTTACGTACAACAGTATTAATTTGACAGTGATAAAAGTAGAAAATGCAGCGAACTACTTCTGCAATAGTCTGATATCTTATTCTGTAGATTTGCATTAAACATTTAATTAGTCATCAAAACTGTTTCCTCAAATGCTTTAAGCATCTATTCATCAAATCTTTTAAAACTGGTAGTTCATTATGCTGAAGATGCAAGTAAATACAGATTATCAACGGCGTTTAGAGTCTCTGTTATTTAATGTAGAAATGGTGAGATCTCCCAGCAGGTGCTTGGAATTTTTGATTTTACTCTAAACGTGTTTTTCTGTGTCTGTGTGTGTGTGTGTGTGTGTGTGTGTGTGTGTGTGTGTGTGTGTGTGTGTGTGTGTGTGTGTGTGTGTGTGTGTGTGTGTGTGTGTGTGTGTGTGTGTGTGTGTGTGTGTGTGTGTGTGTGTGTGTGTGTGTGTGTGTGTGTGTGTGTGTGTGTGTGTGTGTGTGTGTGTGTGTGTGTGTGTGTGTGTGTGTGTGTGTGTGTGTGTGTGTGTGTGTGTGTGTGTGTGTGTGTGTGTGTGTGTGTCCTCAGATCCTGCTGTGCGACTCTTGTGACAGTGGATATCACACAGCGTGTCTGCGGCCGCCGCTCATGTTGATCCCAGATGGAGAGTGGTTCTGTCCCCCCTGCCAGCATGTAAGCTGAATGTGTGTGACAGATAGAAGGACAGACACAAAGTGCACTTCATCTCGTTTAACATTGCATCGGTTTATTTGGGTTTTACAGCTTCATGTCACTGAGACATTATTTAACACATAGTGATTTGTTTTTTGTGTTTGATCAGTGATGCCTGAAAGAAAAAATGTGTTTATTTAAAAGTTAATTGAGAAACTAATCAAAACATTCCTTTGAGAAATGTCTATACATGAGAGATGCCAAAGTTTTCATGTGTTTCACTTTATCCAAACACGACTACATCATTATTCTTCTAAAAAGACTGTTCAAATTGTTACAGATTTAAATCTAATGTTGTCATTTGCACAAAGTATTTGGAATAACAAGATTATAGACATTTAATTTTAACTTTTCCTCGTTGAAAGTTTTCAATCTTCTGTGCCTTGGACTCATGTCTTTAATAACATGGACTGTATTTAAGAATTGGACGTATTCTTTGTGCTTAAAAAGTTAAGCAAATGGGGAAAACCCTGAACCTGTATTAATTTGGAAAAGCCAAAAAGAGGAAAATCCACTGGTTAAAAAAGTGGTCAGACTGTATAGCAGTCTATTGTTTTAATCAGTTGAGTTATGAAGTTTGGGTGCATTTAACCCTTTGCATGTGCTTTGTGGATTCCTGCATCTTTTTCTTTTATTTGTAAATGTTCAACATGTTCCAACAGTGCAGTTGCATTTAAAAACCTTCTGGGGACGCCAAAGAGCATCAAACAGACTTCCCACATATTACTGCTTTAATACAGCATGATGTTCAGTTTGTAACTTTTATACTTGTAAGTACGTTGTAAGGTTTGACACAAAAGAAAGCTTTTTAGACGTGAAGAGTAACAGATTTTTGCCGTTTGGTTTTCCTCCCTGCAGAAGCTGCTGTGTGAGAAACTGGAGGAGCATCTGCTGAATCTGGACAGCGCTCTGAAGAAAAGAGAGCGAGCAGAGAGGAGGTGAAAACACACAAACACGTTCACTGTGATCTACGATCCACTTTAAACAAACTCAGTGAGAAAATGATTTGGATTCTGACCCTCTCCTCTCCCTGTCTTCTTTAGGAGGGAGCGCCTGGTTTATGTGGGAATCAGTGTGGAAAACATCATTCCTGTGAGTAAAACAAAGCGTGACCTCTTCCAGTCACTTTCCATTGAACTACATGTCAACTAACTGCTCTATAATCACAGCTGCCGTACAGTTGCTGTCGTTCTTTTGATAAACTAAGGCATTAAGCCATATACTGAATAAAAAACGGCCAGTGTGACACCTCCGCTGAAGTGAAGCCAACATTTTTACAGCGCCCCTGCTGGCTGGCTGCAGTTTAGGTCAAAAACCCTGAGTCCTCCATGTTAACAGATGGGACAAAGGACAAACTAGAAAATCTAATTACACAAATAAATAGTTCTCAAAACTCTAGTTATTATCAACCAATGTTTTTGTTTTCAAGTGCTCTTTTATCTGTAAAGGTTATTTCTAATATGTTATTTAATGGTTTAAAATGCCATGATTGACAGCTCTGTTCATGAATGCGGCTTCTGCGATGCTGTGTGCTCAGCATCAGGCAGTTGTTCAGCTCTTCCAGACGATCTCTACTGTACAGATTTGGCTCCAATTTGCAATATGTCAGCACCTGTTGAGGGGATATTTTGTCTTCATCTTTGTACAGTAGGAGGAGGTTGAGACCTGTTGTTCATCATCATATTATACTGTCTGTGTTCTGAACTAGAAAGCTGGCTCACATTACAGTTCTCATATTGCACGATTGATGCGTAGGAAGCAGTGGCTGAAATTCAGAAGAAAGAAAATCTTGTGTTTGTTTTTTTACTGGGGCTCTCCGGGTTTAAACTAATGAAGTGGGGATTTCAAATTGTGTACTAAGGATTTAAAACGGCTTAAACCAGTTGAGTCATCTTTATTCTATTTGATTTAAAGCAAGATTGATATGGTGGCCATCTGTATGATTTAAAAGAGTTCTTTCATGCTCAACATTTTCACTTTGTGGCTGCGTTAGGCCGGAGACGAGGAGGAAGAGGAGAAGTCTCCAAAGAAGAAAGATCCCAAAAAGATCAAAAATCTGGGGAGGAGATCAACCAGAACCAGGAAGAACATCAGCTACAGGTGGGTTTCTTGTTTATACATTTTTGTTTTCTTGTTTTTAAATGTTTGTTACATTCAGTTTTTCTCACTAAGACGTTTTCTGCGTCCTTAAAAACATTTTATGGATTTAATTTTTTACAAAGCTGCTTTTAAAAGATCATTTTAAACCTCTATTCTTTACATACATGTTTGCTTGTGATGGCTTACTCTGCGACTTTCAGATCAAAACAAATGCTCTCTCCAGTCACACCTCCATCATTTTGTTTGTGTGTGTTGCAGGTTTGATGACTTTGATGATGCGATTGACGAGGCTATAGAGGAGGACATAGGAGACATCTGTAGTGGTGAGTTGCAGTGGAAAGGTTAAATAAATGTGGCAGATTTTATGCTGATGATGAAGTAATGAACTGCCTTCAGACCGGGGTTGATGTTCAGTTTAGGGTTTGTAAATGAAACAGTTCATGAACATGTAAACCTCAGCATCCGAAATCTGAAAATAAGAAGAAGAAAAAAAGGAAGATGCTTGAGGGTGTGGACAGTTTGAGTTTTCGTTGCCCCTCTAACTTGGACTCTTTTGATGTAGGAGCAGGACGGGGGAGAGGAATCACCGCTATCCTGTCAGGGGACGGGAAGGAGAGCCAGCGGCCAATGAGAAGCCCGGCTTATTCTGCCAGGAACAGGAAGAAACGAAGACTGAACGACCTGGAGAGTGACAGCACGGCGGTAGAGAGTGAAGACGAGTTCATGATCAGCAACAGGTAACACACACACACACACACACACACACACACACACACATTCCTCGCTCCCTGACCTTACCCTTCCTTTGAAAAAAATAATTTGCTTCCATCCGTCTGAATTTTATTTTTGAATTCCCCCCTTACAGCTCGGACGATGAGGATTTCGGTGCGTCGGGGGCAGAGGAGGAAGATGAAGAGGAAGATGCGGGTAGCGATGCAGGAAGCTTGGAAAGTGGGAACCGCCCCAGACGCGCGATGAAAGGGGTTTCTAAACCCAAACTGAGCAGGCCCAGAGGCAGGGGCAGGAAGCGTCTGAGACGACGGCGGAGACGTTCCTCTGAGGAAGAGGAAGAAGAGAGTGATGAAGAAATGAGTGAGTGCTGTGTTTCCTGCCTCTCGTGCCTGATTGTCTCTGAACAGGATAACGGCTTAAAATAACTTCTTATCTTATCTTGTAGCTGCATCTCAGCTGGTGCACAACCTTAAATATTAGTAGTGCATAAACTCCGTCCTAAATAAGAAATTCTCCTCAAACTAGTTTGAACTTATATCTGTTGTAGCCCACAGCTGTCTTCATTATTTCTCCATATTTGAAAAAGCATCCATCATAAAGTTGTTATCTGTAACATTTCTCTGTCTCTATTCTGGTTCTCTCCAGACTCTGATCAAATCAGTGACATGACTGACAGCGACGATGACAAAAAGAGGCGGGGTCTCAGGCGAGGCCAACGCCAGCAAGTCAACTACAGAGAGACGTCCGAGTCGTCAGACAACTCTCGGACCTCCACCACCAGGGTCAAGGTCAAATCCCGCGGCAGACCGCGCAAGGAGCATCTCTCCAGCGACTACAGCGATGGTCAGTCACCTCTGCTTTACCACAGTCATTTGTTATCATGTTTAAGGAATCCATCTCAGAGAGCAGCAACCGCAAACTGCTGCTTAGTTTTATTTAACATTTTCATTCACTGTCATGTTCAGGAATATTTCTACCAGATTATCAGAGACTCTAATTATTCATTATTTTGCCAAAATCTTTTTTTTGTTAATCCTTCCCCTTTTCTTTTTCTCTCAGTGTCGCCTTCCTCCAGAGAGTCTGACGAGGAGGAGGACGATGAGGACGACGACGAAGACGACCAGAAAAGGAGAGTGAACAGGAGGAGAAGAGAGGAGAAAGACCTCAAGAGAAACCGGTCAAGAGAGAAGCGGAGGAGATATGAAGAGGACGACGAGGACGACAGGAAGAGAGGGAGCCGGCTGAAAAGGAAACTGCTGGAGAAGGAGAGGGACAGAGACAGGCGGCCGAGGCTAAAGAGGACAGACCGAGAGGAGGAGGACCAGGAGAAGATGGGCAGGGGGAAGAGGAGAGAGATCCTGTTGCAGCAGCGACGCAAACGGCTCGCTCAGATGCTGAAGAAACGGCGGCCTTCTACGGACGAAGAGGACGACGACGACTCGGAGGATTCGGAGTCGACGTCAGAAGAGGATCGCCCGATCCGCAAAAGACTCAACCGCATCGACTCCGACGACGATGACGAGGAGGAGGAGGAGGAGGAAGAGGAGGAGGAGGAGGAGAGGAGGCAGAAGATGAAAAAGTCTTCAGCGGCGGAGAGGAGGGCGGAAAACAAAAACGACAGTGACACTCAGGAAAAGGAGAGGGCCCGCAGCCCGTCTCCGTCAAACGGACATCGGACCTCCAGAGGCTCGGCCAAGCCTGAAGCTGGAGGTCCTGCTGAGCCCAGGGACAGTGCAGGATCAGACAGGCAGGGCAGACACAACGGCCCCTCGCATCCAGAGGGGGAGGATGAAGATGACGATGATGGTGTAGAGGAAGAGGAGGAGGAGGAGGAGGAGGAGGAGGAGGAGGAGGAGGAGGGGGGCCAGACAGACTCATTAAACTCTGTCCAGAACAGTCCGCAGTCATGATGGCTGTGATTGTGTGAGTAACACTTGCATCTTTTGTTTTCTGTTCTTTTCTTTAACTGTCAGGCCTTTTAAAAACCCCCCGAACCTGTGGTCTCTCTCCTGCTCCCGTCTCTTGCTCTTCTTCCTCGCTGTTGTATCGTGGCAGAGTTGCTCTCCACCGTCACATTCTGTACATCCAAAACACAAACTCATGATTGACAGCCGTCGTCACCAGAATGGACCAAAAGCAAATCGACGCGCCTGGACCGTCGGCTCTTCATGTTTCAGTGGATATACTCTCACACAGCCGGAGTTTATTCTGATCGTTTCTTTCCTCTGGCGTCTCTCTGCTCGGCCCGTGTTGCTGGGTGGTGGTGGGTTCGTTGAGTGTGGGTCTGATGGAGCTGGACACAGGAGTCTGTATGTAGTGAACCTCATAACAAAGCACTTCATTATTCATTATTAGCACTTAAAAACCCGCCAACCATAGAGAGTGTCAGCGTCCAACTGGAACACTTTGTTACCCTGATGTTTAGAGGGACTCTTACCTTTAAACTTCAGGACACCAGAATGTGTTCAACATCTGATAAAAGAAACACTCACAGTCATTGGTTAACACTTCTCAGTGCTGAGCATTTACAGCCTTCCTCTCTCACAAGAGAATTCACTTTTCGGTTTTAAAGTTTTAGTCGGACAAGAAGACATCCGATGGCATCATATTTTAGAAATTTGAGAAACTTGTATTATTATTTTCAAGCCTTTAATAGACGAGTGGTGTAGTTACCTGTTCTCTACTAAGTAAGCCCTGCGGTTACAATACCGGGATTATTTTTTAGGACAAATTTAGGAGAGGCAGGAAATGCGGAGAGAGAGATTAGGGGTATGACATGCACCACACAGGGTCAGGAGTAGTACCTGTGGGACGCTGTACATGGGACGCCCGCTCTGAGCTAAACTGGTGCCCCTGATATCAGAATTTTAAACTCACATATTAAACAAGTAAAAATCAAATGATATCGATACCTGTTTTAGTACCACGTCAACAAATATCGACGTCCTGGGCCCTGAACGTTGGGTCATTTCTTGTTTTTATTTTCCAAACTTTGCAGTGCAAACTCCTGCACACTGTCTAAAATGCACAAACTCATCAGAAACATTGCAGTGTTTCCTCCTCTGCTTTCTGTCGGTTTGTAGGAGACATAAACGTAACTTCTGCGTCGATATGAGACGCCTCAAAGTCTCGAGAAACGTCAGTGTTTGCAGATTTGTTGACTGAAGATCTGTAGTTTTTTTTAACTTTTCGATCCTATCGATCATTAAAACAACATTTTGTATCATGCAAAACATTTGGTTTAAACAGGCGAGTTTTAAAACGCTGCACAGTTGATTCAGCACCCGGGTTCCTCTCGTTCAGGATGTTTTGTAGCAGTTGAGTTTTGTTCCTCTAATCGAGCGTTCAGCAGTTATTTATACCGAGTTTTACAGTGACCTACATGGGGACGATACGTAGCTCCAGCTGTCTCAGGATGTCATCAAAGTTCAATTATCTAAAGCAACATCTTCACAACATTTAACCTTTAGAATGATCCTCTTTAATTTGAAATAAGTAACGTTCAAAGTGTTCGGTTTCAGACAGCTGACACTCCTCTGTGTAGGCGGGACCATGTCTGCTGTACATACTCTGCCTGTACGCTGTTCCTTGTAAGATAATAGATGTTCTGTTCTTAGTCCTCTTGTAAAATATAGTGTTATATTTTCTATATGAAGGAGAAGAGGAGAGATGCTGCTGTGAGTGATGTGTGGAGGTTTCAAACTGCGAGTTTTATCAACGGTTTGCTTGTTTTTCTCTGAAACTCTGCGGCCTTGATCCGTGTGATATAAGACCAGCAAGGAGCCCGTTCACCAGTTTAAAAAAAAGTCACAAAGAGTCGAGTTCTGCTCACGTTCAGCCCCATGTCCTACACGTTTTAAAGGTTGTTCACTATTCATGCCCTTGTATGGGACCCCAGGAGTTTTTAAGAAGGACACAAGCTTTTAGATTTGACAACAACATTTTTGTTTTCTCTACTGGAGTGAATCTGTCTCATGTGTGACAGGAGAACTCATGTCATTTCTTGTTATAAATGATCAAAAATTGCAAGTAATCTCCTGCACACTGTCCAAATTACACAACTACTTGATGTGTTTGTCCATTTCAGACAGTGGTCAGAAGGTTACTTGTACTCCTCCACACCTGTCTGATGATAAAGATGCATTTTTTCCCCAGCGACTTTTTCGATAATATTGATCATTAAAATTAAAATAACCGAGTTTGTGACATTTAAAAACTCCTGGTATCAAAGTCTGGAAAAGTTAATCCACCTCACAGTCGAATCACTGCTTCAGGCTTTGAATGAGTTTTATCCTGCTGTTCATGAACACTGTGCTGTTAACGGGAAGAGCTTGGACTTGTCAGAACTCTTATCATGTATCAGGAACATTTCTCCGACCTACAGCGAGGTGTGAGAATAACTTTCAAGTGATCACATCAAATAAACGTCAAACATCAAAATGAAGATGTACATAGAGAGAAACTCTCACAGAAGAAGGATGTTTATTTTTTCTACTTTTATTCCATTTAAAAAAAAAAAAAAAATTGACAAACTTTTAGTGAGTCAGACACTTTGTTATTGTCGTCTGTATGTATCGATCTCATCGCGTTGAGTATCGATGTATAAACTGTAAATGATCAACGACACATAGAGACTTTCTGTAGCCTAGATTAATTAGACCCCGCTCTGAAACAAAAGTCGTTTGATAGAAACCTTTATAATCACTCTGAAGATACTTCTGTAACGATAGAAAAACAAAAAAAGAAAGCCGGTTGTAGTTTGGTATCAGATCATTTCAGTTCTTTTACATTTAACTTTGGAGGAAAGTCATCAGAACTCGATACCGGCTCTGCTCTCTTGCAGCCACACAAATGTGGGTTTGTGGCGTTAACTGAAACTGGCGGGATTTCACCGCTAGCTTGGCGCTCTTTCAGGTACTTTCCTTCAACTGTTAAAGGTGTGGTGGACGTTCATAACAAGAAGAACACCACTACATAGACAATGAAGTCTCATCAGCTGGAAAATCCCTGAAGTGCAGAACTGCAAGGCCGACATTTAGATCATCAAAGATTCATTTATGACCTTAACTAAACTCCCCAAACACCTAACCACTGAAGTTTGCACTACCCTCCGTGGACTCTCACTCAGATTTACACTGTTTTACTGTCACGTACTCAGTTTTTTTTTGCCCAGATTTTGCTCAGATCCTGCTGAGCGTTAACATCAAGGATGGCAAAAAGCCTCTTCTAAAACTTAAAGGTGAGATAAACCGCCCCCCTTCTGTTTTATCAGCGGGGGGGGGGGGGATTCATGTGTGTTTATACCACCAGCCTGAAAGCATTCCACTGAACTTTATGTGCGTCTATCTTTGCAGATTCTGTTGGTTTATAAATGTTCAGACCAACTTACTTGGATTCAAACAGGCACCCCAGGATGTGAGTGTGGCTCCTCCCATTTCTCTGTTGTATTGTTACTGTAGTATCGCTGTAACATAAATGTTTTCTAAGTTATTAAAACCAACATCCCAGGCATCTCTTCAAAAAAAACAAAAAAAAAAACACTGTGTCTGTGCCTTTTTTAATGATTACGTCACAGCAAAATGATTCAAACCCTGAAAGTGACTCAGATCAGGGAAGTTGATTAACATGCTGAAGAGGTCTGAGAAGTTTCTATGGATGTTTTCGACTTTTTTTTTTTCTACTATGAAAATGTGTCACAGTTTAAAGTCAAATGTAACCACAACGACTCCCAGCTGAACACAACCTCTGTTACTGTAAGCTGCTGCTTCACTGTGTGGAGGAAAATTAAAGATAACCTACGTTCACCTTTTCAGTCAACAGGTCTTAAGGCTTAGAATAGCTATATTCAATTTTAATATTTACATATAATGTAAACAGATTATGGTTTGAGTATGATTAAAGTGTCTCTAAATATATAGGCCTAAATATACAGGCCTAATGTTATTAATATTATGTGCTTGATTGTTTAGTATTCACAAATGTTTATTAATTCCTCTTTTCAATTAACATCCTGATCTAGATGTTGTTTTTTTGTTTTTTTTACATATCCCCAAACTTGTCTTTTTTTATTTGTAATTTCTAGAGTAGTTTTATTTTTGTTTTGTTTTTTAAAATGTGTGGATTTTAAAAAAATATATTTAATGAAGTTTCCACGAAAATCTCTGTATAAGAATATCTGCCTCACTAGGAGTAGCCGCGTGTACACCGCCCTCCAGTGGACAAGGTATGTAATGACATTTCAAATGTAATTATTTTTTTATTTTCTGGTCACATTAAATTTTCTTTGGATGTAATATTGTGCTTTTATATGTTACATGAGTTTTATTAACGCTAAGCAGGTTGAAATATTATGCTCGCAGCCTTGCTATTTAATGCCAGTATCAGAAAAAAAAAGGCAAAATCAGTTTCCATGGTAACAGTGAGGCTAGTGAGCTAGCATTTATGTTAGTCAGATTCTCTTTACAGTTTATGGATTCTCCGCTAAAACAACTAATTATTTAGATGATTTAAACAAAGATAAAATAACAATTAGCTCGGCGAGCCTCTGAGTGCTCCGTTAGCAGAGAAAAAAATAACTAACAACTAAAAGCCGGAAGCTAATAAAATATTACAGCGATAACATAAGGCCAAAACACTGTGTGGCAGTGCTGCTCTCTAGCGGTCTTATAGAGTAACTACAAGGCGGACAACTAATAAGATATTACAGGGATGAAATAAGGCCTATGGGACAGTGTGATGCTGCCCTCTAGCGGTGGCAGAGAGTAACTACCAGGCGGACAACTAGTAAAGTTAGCCATATTTACCTAAAGCAGAACTTCCGGTAGGAGATCAGATTTAGAAATCACAGATTGTAAAAACACACTTAATAAACACACACAAAATAACACACACATACACAAAATAAATACACGAACACAAAATAAGCAGTTTATTTCTTTATTCAATGTTAATTTTTATTATTTAATATTATTTACATATCCATTAACATATCCAGTTCATCATTACCATTTACAACATTATTAATTATTACTATTATTATTATTTTTACCCTGCTATTTACTATTACTATTTGTATTGAACTTCTTACATTGTTATTTGATGCTTTGTCAATATTGTCAGTAACTTTTATGTCAATAAAGCTTATGATTGTAGTCATAAGCTTTTAACACAGGAAGGCAGGAGAAAAGTTTTACTTTATAACATGACAAAACTGATTTAACTCATTGGCGAAATGAATTTTGGATCTTTCCAATCAAATTACAGTTTGACACATTTAGCTGTAGGTTGTATGAAGCTTAACCAAATCAATTGTGTTAGATATGACAGGACTTCTTAGTGTTTCTCATGCCTTTAAAAGAATGTATATTGTGATCAAGTGTGTTTTATTTAGTTAAAAAAAACTCAATTAAGTTCTACATAATTTGTGATAAAAGTAAAGAAGCTCAAAGTTTAAAAATTACGCTTCCAAACGACCAACTATTAACGCACTGCAACTTAAATATTCACAATTAGTTAAAGGTGTATAGTTACGCACTGTGACCACTGGAGGGCGCCCAATCCCCGTCGCGGTCATCTCAACTGACTTTCAACACAGCTTCCGGTACAACATTCAAAATAAAATGGTGAAATTAGACGAAAACTGAGGTTCCGGAAATCGTTTTTTCTCTTTCCTTTGAATACACTTTATAGCATTTAAAAATAATTCCATATACAACACATGAACATGTAAATACAGGAGGACATTCAACTACATGTACCAAAAAGTTAATGTATACATAAATAAGTAGAGAAACATATATAACAAAACAAAATTAACAGCATATAAAGTATAAAATAAGAAATAATGAATCAAAGAAAAAAGCAGGAAAGTTACATTAAAATAAGTAATCGAGCATTTATTTCAACAAAGTAATTAAAATGTATCTGCGAATATCATAGAAAACATGTACAGAAATTAAAATACATATATACAATATATATAGAATACATGTTTTTATTTTTCCCTGTGAATTTATATTAGAATAGAATAGATGTTTATTACCATTTGCACAGGTACAGGACAGGACAGGTACATTGGACTTCTTGTGCGTTTCTCCCTGAGTCAGCTTCTACAAAAAAAAAGTTAAAATTATATATAAAATAGAGTAACATTATAAGAAAAAAAGAGTAGAAAAGTACAAAACAAAGTAAAAAAAATAAATAAGTTGTAGTAACAGCTAAGTGATTTAAAATAAACTGTACAGAAGTTATACACTGTATTAAAGCAAAGATATAATACAAACAAAATAAGAAAGGGGAACACTGTACAATGAAATGAAAATATAAATATGTTTTCTTGTCTCTAACTTTCTACATATTTTAGATGTATTTATATGAAATTTGGCCTTTATTATCTAAATATTAATAAAGTGGCTTTCTGTGTACTATTTTTCCCAGAGACCAAACAATACATTCTCTGAAATAAAACAAAATATTCATCTTTTTTTTTGTAAGAAAATACAGAAAATGTTGTCAGACCTCCTTTAAAGTTGGGCAATACCAAAATAAAAATACAACAGTTTCAGGACATTCATTACAAAAATAACAAAAATAAATGTAATATATAATTTGTAGTCTCTTAAAATGTATGCATGAGTTCAAAAGATATTTACTTAATTGTATAACCCTTTTAAAATATTGTAAATAGAGGTTTGATGGTTTGATCACAGACTGTAAACATGTTCAAGAAGTTTGAGGAAGTCACGTGGTTTCCCGTCTTCACATGTTGCCGCGAGATTTCAGCTCTGTGGGGTTTGATATAGTGAGGAGCACTCACATCTCTAGCTACAACATTTAGCTCTCTATTGTATTTTCAGATTTCACAGCTTCGTTGTTAACTCTCAGTCTGCTTTTGAAAAGAGGCCACAGCACGGACTTTTCTTTTTTATCCTGCTTTTGTTTACTAAGAAGTTATCCCGGGTTAAATTAGCGAGGTTAGTGAAATAGGTCAGAACAAACACGACCCCTTGTTGACAGCTGGGTCCGCTTGTTTACTTTAATCGGAGCCTCCTTCTGCAGGTCTGAAGACTTTAACGATGGTTTTACTGAAAAGCCTCAATCCTCCCACCGAGGGAGTGCGACATGAGCAAGCCGAGACCACGGCGGTGATGGGCGGCCAGAGGCTCGGATGTGGCACGCTGTACGTCGCAGAAACGTAAGTGATGCACATGGCGCTTGTTTTTTTCCCACTTTAAAACCAAAAAGTGACTCTTAAAGATGAGTGTTTTTATCAGCATTTATCACAAACATTAACCAAAGTACACTAATGTTCAGGACAGAAAGTAAAATAACAGATTTAAGCTTCAAAACACCACCACTCCTCGTGTTAAATAAAACACTTCCGGAGTGGACACTTTCAAAATAAAATAGAAGATTGATTTGTTTGGGGGAAAAACTATTCGGTCAAATAATGAGTTAGAAAGACTTCAAAATCCTGTATCTTGTAGATTTTTAGATTATAGCAGTATGTTTTGGTTGTGTTGTGTAGACATAGTCAATCAGGTGAAGCGGAAACAGTTTATTAGTTGTTTAAGTAAATTAACATCATACATTTTGTGTACAGCTTCTCTAAGGTGATAGTAGGATGCTTTTCCTGCTCATAGGTGATGGAAAATGTTATACCTTCTTCTTAAATACTTAAGATTTCTCTTTGTCTCTGGGCTGTTATAATAGATGTGTTCTCTGTTTGAGACACATTTAAGATCTATTGTGTTGCAGCCCGACAGGTAGAGTCCACGTCGCCTGCTGAGTGCTGTAATTTTAGCTCCAAAAACCATCACTGAACCTGGTATATATTTATTTTTACAGAACTATCTTCTGAACCAACACTGTTTGTTTGTTTTCTCTGACTCAGGCGCCTGTCGTGGTTCGACGGTGCAGGGTTGGGTTTCTGTTTGGAGTATCCGACCATCGGCCTGCACGCCATCTCCAGAGACGTCAGCGCATATCCACAGGAACACCTTTACGTCATGGTCAACGGCAAAGTAGGAGGTGAGAATGATGCTGTTTGCTGCGTTAAGTCAGTCAGTTTTTATTGCAGACCATGTTCCTTGTTTCTGATTTCTTAGATGTTGTCTGTCAGCAAACGAGAGAAAGTTTAAGTGCTGAAACTTTCCACCTACTATTCTTTCACAGGTCCTTCAGCTCAGTTAGTGTTTAGATCTCTAAGAAGTTTTCTGCAGAAAAAAAACATTTAGCCTCTGTTAGCCTTTCAGGAGCTTTCTCCACAAACACAGTATTTTACTAAAGTGCTAACATGTTCACTTCTTTTTACTGAAGCCTGCTCTATCGAGTGTTTTTGCACAGTGCATGAATAAATGAATGAATGGAAGTTGAAGTTCGTTTCTGAGTGCATCTTTTATTTTCATATTTGATCGTCTCAGATGAGAATGAGGCAGAAATGGCCGAGAAAGCCGCCGATGAAGATGAAGACGACAACAGCTGCAGCAGCAGCAGCAGCGGTGGCGACGACGATGAAGAAGGAACGATAACAGAGATCAGATTTGTGCCCAGCGACAAGGCAGCATGTGAGTGACTCCGAGGATCAGCCTGATGTCCCGACTTATATTTGACATAATATCTTTTGTTCTGCTGCCTGAGTCAGGGTCATATTTTCATACTTCACCCTGTTTTGTTAACCTACTTATGACCAGCTAGTTTCAGCTCTACAAGCAAAACACAAAAGTGATCGGAGGGATTTTTAACCACATTATGAAAGCCATAGATTCTGAGATAATAAAAAAAAAGCAACACAGACAACACTGGGCTGTAGGACTGACTTTCAGCTGCTTAAATATGAACTCTATAAAACTTGACAAACAAAGACGTCTTCCCTGGTCACCATGACAACGCATTGTACTTTATTTTGACTCTCACACCCTGTGTGTGTGTGTGTGTGTGTGTGTGTGTGTGTGTGTGTGTGTGTGTGTGTGTGTGTGTGTGTGTGTGTGTGTGTGTGTGTGTGTGTGTGTGTGTGTGTGTGTGTGTGTGTGTGTGTGTGTGTGTGTGTGTGTGTGTGTGTGTGTGTGTTTTGATGCAGTGGAGCCGATGTTCTCCGCCATGTGTGAGTGCCAGGCACTGCACCCCGATCCAGAAGACGACGACTCCGACAACGACTTTGAAGGGGAAGAGTACGACGTGGAGGAGGCCGGTGAGGAGAAACACATGCACATGAAGATACACACTCAGTCGTACACTCAAACTCCTACACGCTACCACACACACATATTAGAACAGTATCAGACTGTAAGCTAACTGTCAACGGTGTCTCAACAAAATAAACCTTCTGAAAGCAATCTTTATTTCTCAATCTGTGACAACAAGTCACTCTAAGTTTTGACAGAAACACAACCATGGTCAAAATGAACCCCGATGAAAATCCTACTTAGTGAGGTATTTAATGGAGTGGGAAATCTGAGCACCGGATTTTGAATTAAATACATTTCATTGATAGTAAATAGTGATCAAAGTACAAAAAGTTTTTATTCACAAGATCACAAAAACCTCACCTCCCTCTTTAATTGTCGTTTTTGTCTTGATTTGATATTTCTGCTGAAAACATCTGATGTTTGTGTTTAATAAAAAAGCTTCTCTGTAATCAGATGTCAAATATGCTCTGACACTGTTTCAGTTACTGCTTTAAATATTTAAATTTTTAAAATAGTCTGTTGCCAGAATACAAATCTTTGACTCATCTTTGTTCTGTGTTTTCTTTTTGTCCCTCGTTACCTGGACTCTTTGGTCACAGAGGCAGGTGAGATTTCAGCAATTCTAACATCTTTACATACTATCTTACTCCTCGGGGAGTAAAGAACAATCTGAATATCAAAACAGTCCAAGTGTTGGAAGTTGAACAGGAATCTTTGTGCAATGTCAATGGCAGAAAAATACCTTCATTGTTATGTGGAGATCCTCTTTGACAGTGCACACAGACTGACAGTCTGTGGCTCAGTTGGTAGAGTCGGTCGTCTCCTAACCGAGTTGCTCCCGCTGCTCAGTCGGCGGTGTAATAAGGTCTCACTACACAGCAGCCTGCCATCAGTGTGTGAATGTGTAGGTGTGACCTGCGGTGTAAAAGCGCTTTGATTAGTCAGAAGACTAGAAAATAAAGATAAAAGCTCAAGTCCATTTAAAGTCTGTTTGAGTTTGTCTCCTGTTTAGCTTTAATTGCTGACAAATGCTGAACGTTGATCAACACTTGCAAATGTCCTCAGAGAAAAAAAATATGTCTTTAAATGTGAATTTTTTAACTAAAAAAATGCTGCTGTTAAAGTCCTTCTCTCCTGCACCACCCAGAGCACGGCCACGGAGACATCCCCACCTTCTACACCTGTGATGAGGGTCTGTCGTCGCTCACACAGGAGGGCCAGGCCACGCTGGAGAGGCTGGAGGGGATGTTAGCTCAGTCAGTGGCTCAGCAGTACAACATGGCCGGGGTCCGGACTGCAGAAACCAACAATGAATTTGAAGGTTTGAGACTCAGCCCGGCACCAATAGTTTACTTTGATAAACATACAACTATTAACCACTGCAGAGGGACACTGTTTATATCTATACTTGATCCTGTACACTTCTCTGTTGCAAAAAAACCCAGCAACATTTAAAAGAACAGATAATTTGACACGTTTTTGTGATCTGCATGTTGTTCTAATCTGTGTGTGTTTCTGATGACAGATGGTATGGAGGTGGACGCGGCAGCCATGGAGGCCGGTCAGTTCGAGGATGCAGATGTTGAGCACTGGTAACAACAACTCAATCAATCAATCTTTATTTCTATAGCACATTTAAAACAACCTTGATTGACCAAAGTGCTTTACAAAAACACACAATGTAAAGACAACAAATAAAATAACATATAGAATAAAAACACAATAAATAGGAGCATGAATAAAACATTTCACAATGTCAAGCTCAAATTGTATTAAAAGCCAGAGCAAAGAGGTGAGTTTTAAGCAAAGATTGGAGGTTTTCAATGGACTGAGCAGTTCTTATATTAACAGGTAGACTGTTCCACAGATTGGGAGCAGCCACAGCAAAAGCTCTGTCAACTCCTACATAAGTAAAACATAAATGAAGTGATGAAACAAAAATATGATGTTAATAAACCTGGATGATTAGAATCAAACCTATTTCATAATTTCTGTTTAGTCTGCTTTATTCATGTGTTGTCCGACTCTCTCTGCAGATGGAAGTCGTCACAGCGTCCAGTCAAAGCAGCAGTGTTGCATCATGGGACTGAAGAAGAGGACAGCAGCACTTCTTTAAACCTCTCAGCTCTTACTTTAACTCTCTTTCTGTTCCTAAAATTAAAACCCTTTCCGTGTACTTTAAGACATCTCAGCAGGCTGTTTGTAGTTACCTGTGTTTTTTCTTTTGTCTTTGATTGGTGCTCGCGTACTAAATGATGTCGATGGTTTTTCTGCTCAGTCTCTTGTTGCCTCGCCGTGCCGTATACAGCTCAGTAAGCTACAGTAAACTTTTGAGATGCAGCCCGTTGATTTGATGCTATTAAAGAAAACACAGAGTTTCTGTTTTGTACCTAACGACCAACTTAATATCTGCTTTTCCTGCTGAGAAGAGTTCATGTCTTTGTATGAAATTGTCAATAAATGAATAGTTTTTCTATGAGATTTGTTTTTGGTTTCAAAGTTCCGTTTGCAGCCACAATCCCACACAGAAACATTTTTAACTCTGCAACACAGCGTTCCTTTTGTCATCCTACTTTTCTCGTTTCAGATTTACAGTAGTTTACCGTTTAGTTCATTCTCAGTGGAAGGTCGCTAAAGAGACATCGCTGGTGTGAAAATGGAAGATTCAGTAGCTCAAGCGCCAGATATTTGTCCAATGGATGAGACCAAAAGTCTTTTACAACCCAAAAAAAATCTTCATAACTTCATGTTTCTGGACTCTGATACTGAAAACTTCGATTCACACACACACACACACACATTAGGATCCTTTGTGCACGTTGTTTCTCAAAGTCACTTACAGATTTTTCTGTGAAACTTCTACCAAAAGTATCACATGCTGGTGCTTATGCATGAAGGCCTGATTGTTCAGAAGTAATTCAATCCTTGAAGTCCAAGATGAGTCAGAATCGGCTTTATTGACCAGGTTTTGACTTCAATAAAATGTGCTCTCTGTGTACAAAGTATTACATTCAAAATTAAAAACAAAGACAAATATTGGTTCAGTGGTGAGTAGTGCAAATGATGCTGAAATTAAGAAATGACCGCAAGAGGACAATAAAGTATCGTATCACATCCTCCTTTTGTATCGTGTCCTATTGCATCGTATCGTAGTGTACCACCAGGATTAAAGATATCAGGTAGGATCAAATCTTAAAATCAGGTTCTGGATTATGTGATCAGGATTACGGGATCAAACCTCCAGTTTTTGTTCTGAACTTTTGAGTAGGATTGGGTTTTTCTAAATCCCAGCAGAGGATTCAGTGGACTACAGGGAGAAAACAATGTAAGACACTTTTCAAATTTGTTAGAAGATATTTTAAAACATTTATTAAATACATTTTCAGTAGAATGCTATATTGCTTCCTAGATGAGGTAGAAATTAATCTTGTATTAGTGGGATCACCTTATTTTATCCGAAAACATCATTTTTTTCTTTTTCTTTTGAACAACCAGATTTCAAGATTTGATCCAATCCCTTTAATCCTGGTGGATTACTTTTGAAGAACCAGATCCTGTGGAATTCAGTCGTGACCAAAGTGCTGTCAGTATTATTAATTAGACATGATTAAAAATGGTTATTCAACACTCAGGATTTCACAGCTACATCCACATAAAACACAGTTGTTGTTTTTTTTTACAGAGAATTTAAAGGCACCAGTTAGATCTGTGCTACACTAACACACAGTGAACATTACTACTCTGTGCTCTGCGAGGGAACGTCACAGAATAACTATAGTATTTATAATCTCTATGAATCACTTGTCAAGGAGAGTACAGTATATAATAAATCTCTGATCATACTGAGAACTTGTTATAAATGTTTAACATATATACACACAAAAAAAACTATGCTCACTTTAACAATACTGGAACTAAAAGAGTTGATTCACCACCGGAAATTAAAATGTTTGTGTGTTTTAATCAGCTGTGTGCATCCTCTCTCATCAACATGCTGTCATCAACCTAAACATCAGAATCATGCAGGTATGAAGCACACTGTGTGTTGGTATTTACAATGACAGATATTTAACATTCAGTGTTTGAAAAGTTGGAGGAGATGATTTTGTTGACATGTCTGATGGTAAACTCAAAGGAAACTGCTTGTTTCTTTTAGTTTAGATGACAAACCCCCTCTAAGAGTTCAGACTCTGCAGTTTCAAAGTAAAAATAACTGTCAGTTAGTGTCTTTAGTTTTCTGTTTAGCTACTAAGATGTGCCCTTGAGGTGAAACCATCCTAAAGACCTCCTGTCGTCTGGATGATTCATTATAAAGTCTAAAAAATAAAAAAAAAGTGCATATCAGTGCTATTTGTGATGTCTGAGATCAGCAGCAGGTCTGTCAGAAACAACATGTGCTGCTCTTGTGCTCCGGGTCTGAAATCTGCTCGCTGAGTCTCATGTCCTCTTCTTTGTGTCCAGGGGGAGATGAGGAGACGGTGAGTTCCTCGACATCAGAGGGACGAGTTTATCAAACAGCAGCACTGAGCTCATCATACCTGCAGCAGCAAGAGTGAGGAAGATAGGAACAAGAAGTTTTAGAGAAAAACTAATTACCTCAAAAGAACAAACTTGATCGCTGTGATAGATAGTAGAAACCATCAAAGAACTCTGCAGCTTAAAAATGTCATCGAAATTTAGCGAGAATCCAGATTTATTTCTGTGTTCAAGCTAATTTATTTCATAATAGAAAAGATTACAATTTCACAAAAACACTTTAAATGATCAGAAAAATACACCAAAGCACAACAATGCTTCTCCTCAACAGTGATTTAATCTCTTTCAGGAAAACAGGAATGTAGTTAAATTATAAGAAAATGTTCTCGTTCTGGGATTTTGTTTACGGGATCATTTAAGAAAAACAAAAAACAAGACTTACTTAACCCTGACTTTACTCAGTATACAGCAAATTAATGTCAGTCTTGATATGCTATTTTATGTGTGTGAATGCTGTTATCAATACATTGGTCTTCAATGTTGCACAAACAGCAAGAGGTCTGGAACACCAGAACTATGTTCAGACCTCTCTTTGCAAAAAAGCACAAAAAGTTTCCCAGCAAATATTACGGCAGGTTTCTTTTTTTTTTTTTTTGAAGCATTAGTGAATTTTACATTTTTGTTGGAAGCTGAAATCCATGCTTTTTAAGACTTTCAAAACCCTGCAGAAACTCTGACATCAGTGGTTCTTACCCAGCAGCGGGCCCAGCCAGTAGACCAGGCAGTAGTCCAGGAAGGAGTTCCCACTGCAGGGGAACTGAGTGGAGAAGGCCAACGCAGGGTTAAACACTGCTCCTGTCACACTGCCACCTGGACACACACAAATACACTTTTCATTAATTAACAACTTGTGTTGAGTGTACTTTTAAATCAGTTGTTTTCTCTGTGGAGAAACACTAACTGGTTGGTAATATATGTTTGTCTGTGTATAGTTTATATTGGCTTTATTATAGTGTCAGACTCATCTATTCCAGTTTCATGTAAGTTTCTCTGGCTTTTTACAAACTTTTACAAACATCCTTCAAATAAATCATCTAAACCTCGTCCTGATTATTATTATTATTATTATTTTTTCTTTCTAAATCTTAATTTAATTATCTTTTTTTCTCTTCGTACCTTTTCTTTGGATTTTTATTTATTTTTATTTTATTTCATGTTGTATGTATTCTTGTATGTTAAAAAAATTATATATAAAAATGTGCCAGGATGAACAAAATTTGTGATGAAATATGACAACTTGTAATGTAGTAAAACAGCCTGCAATAAAGTAATAAAATAAAAAATAAACCTTTATCAGAAAACATGAATGTTCACACACATCAGAAGGCTGATCAGTCCATCAGTGTTCATGTGTTTTTATTCAGACACAGTATTCACAGGAGGTGTTACCGTCTTACCTGCATAAACCACTGTGGCGATGACTGCAGCCACAGCGTGCACGCGGTATTTCTCCTCCACGGATCTCGTGCGCGTGATGGCAGTCTGAACCACAAAGGCGCACGCGAGCTCCACTGCGGCCGCTTTGGAGAGGGGCGCGTGAACGGGGCTGATGCACCGGTAACCGAGGAGCTTGTGCCTCACGTGCAGCCCCGACAAACCCACACCCCACATCACCGGCACCGCAGCTCGTGCAGCGGCGGCAGCAGTGAACTGGCACGCGATCCTCCGCAGTGCGCACCCGCCCGAGAGCCTCGCGTGGTACGCGTGCTCGAGCGCACCGGAGGGGTTTCCTATAGCCCCGCTGAAGGTGAGCCCGTGCACCACAGCCCCCAGGTACGTCAAGGTGAGCGCCAGGCGAGGTTCGATCCCGCCCACCTCTGAAAGAAGCTTCAGCTCGTGCGTGCAGCAGCACAGCTGGAAGGTGGACACGAGCTCCACCGCGTACACAGAGAGCCCGGTGTCCGTTAGGGCCCTTGTCAACAACCTGCGGGCCACTTCGCATAGAGCAACAATCCCCACCAGCATCGACAGAGACACAGCCACGTCTGCAGTCATGTTCGCGGCTTGCCCTGCGGGGAGACTCCCGCTGTGCACCGGGCAGCTGAGGTCTCCTCCCCGGCTTCTGCTCTCTCTCTGTATCGCTGGTTCTTACTTGCGTTCCTGTGGTGGATGATGGGATCTCTTTCCCGAAGGATGCAGGGCTCCAACCGGGAAAAAATTAGCTTCAGTCCCTTTAACTCACATTGCGGAAGTGAACAAGCTCCACCGTTCTCCTCCTCCTCCCCCCCCCCCCCCCCCCCCCCCCCCCCCCTCCTACTGCTGCTCCCTGCTCTGCTGCTCTTCTGCTCCTCTGTTGTCTTTCTGCTGCTTTTGTTTTAACTCTCACAATTGCCTCGCTTCTTTTTTACCATCTCACTCATGGGGGGCCCTTCATAGGCCTGAAATAAAAATGCACTTCTTATTTCGCTTTTTTCTCTAAGTTATAACCGCAATAAGATCACTAAAATTGTCTGAAAAAATAAACAACATTTATGGATAAACAAAAATGTGGAGTCTCTCTCGAAGTCCCCTCTCCTCCCTGCTTCAACTATCTGAAAAGGTGTGTATATTACAAAGTTTAAATTATTTTTAAACTATGAGGAAATATTACAGTGATTATTTATCTTCCATTTTCAGGGTGTAAAACAAAACATATAAGTTTTTATGGGTCATTTGTGTGATGGTCATAGACATTTTCCGGGTTAGTTTGGGCCGTGGTAGGGGTCCAATGTGATATCTTTTCATGGGGCCCCTGCCCCCTTCCTCCTGTCAGACTAATTCCCTTAATCAGTCATTGTAATAAAAATGTTTAATCATATTTATGACATTATATTTGTTGCAGCCAGCTTCTCCTTGTGATTCATTGTGATCAATGATTTTGGTCTGTTTTAATAAAGATGCTGACTTGACTACTTTTGGTAAAAGCAACATGACTCCTTGTGGGTGACCCTTACACACCGTTCAGTAATGCAATAAGAAAAAACATTTTTAGCCACATTTGGGCCCCTTAAAGACAATTATACAATTAAGCAGAGTAGCTTAGTAATAAAATACAATGCGATTAGTTAGTTGGTTTTAAAATATAGTTTAACATGTATGTTTACAAGAGAATAACTTTTTAAAAATTAAAATCAAATCAATAAAATGTGTGCAACATTACATGGAAGCTCCACTCTTACTCAAAGTCTCACTGTGACATTATATCATTTATGAACTACAAATATGGTGGTTTTCACGTGAATAAGTCCTCCACCTGACACTCCTCTGCAAATCACTGACAGTCGTTTCAGGACTTCAGGTTCTCTGGTTTTCTCAGACCAGGATGGACAGATGATTCAGAGTCTTATTAAAGATGTGAAAGGAAACAAAAAGCAGAACGGAGAGCTTTCCTGCAGCTGAGGCCTTTATGATCTGAAGTCTCATGCAAGTGTCCAGCAAGCACTGACGCTGCTCACCTCAAACCCTTACAGAGTTTTTAAAATTAGAATCAGAAATACATTATTAATCCCAGGGGGAAATTCAGTTGTTACAGTTGCTCGAGCAATAAGTAAAGAAATAGTTTTCAGAAGAACGCTGTAACATGTAGCTTGTGCGGTCAGCGCTGGTGTACTCATAAGGATCTGTGCTGAAGGAACATGACCTCTTGATCTCATTATCATGTGAATCTTAGACGCATTAGGCTCTCTATCAAGTAGGCTAATCTATGTCCATGAGCACTTTCAGGTCAATAGGTCAAACATGTTGTGAGGAAGCTTCTGAAAAAGTAGACATGTTAGTTAACAGCACAGTTCAGATTTGTTTTTTTTGACCATTTCAGAGTGTTTAATGTATACATATTAAAGTTTTTCCCACAATCAAATGTGTGTTGTATGGTACATTTTGGTCAATATGATGAAACAGAGCTACAGTTAATAGACTACATGTTTAATTCAGTAAGCCTCTATAATCACATTTCTGACATTATTGATATCTCTTCTGTGGCTGAACACATTTTTATGGTTGAAACTGAATTTGAAAAGTCCATCCTCATCCTTTTTTTTGCTGTTTGTGTTTCTCTGTTCTTGACAATGTTTGTGAAAATGAACCCTGTATTCAACTTCTATAAATTCAGTAAGACCCCAAAGCGCAGCAGAAACATAAATGATGTATTATATAATGAACATTTGCAAATTTAGAGGCAATTTCTTTGACATACATGCAAACTGCACAGATCTTTCATTACAACTTTAAACAAGAAACAATGTACATATTCTGTATAATATACTATTTTATAATTCTTATGTTTATTTTATTGAATGTAACTTTCAGAAGTTCTACTTTGTAACGTATCTGTTTATTTTTATGAAACAAAACACAAATCCTAAGCACTTTTTGTTTTAATCTACATTACAATAAACCAATTTTGATTCTAAATCTTATTTCACAAAGTTTGTCTTTTTTAGTAAGAAATCCCCTCTTTATATTTCAATGGACAGTATTTCCTTCCCTGTAAGAGACAGTAGTACCGTTATAGGAAACAGAGAATATTATCATTTCCCATCTCAAGGTGATAAAGACACATATGAGCAGTAAAGCTAACATGCTGTTAAGTTTCATTAAAGCTGTTTGACTTGATGCATCCTGAGGAAGGCAAAGCTGAAAGGTTTCTCTTCTTGTGTTGGTCTTATTGATGCTCTCTGAGGAGTTTCATGCAGCTCTCCTCTCCCACCACTAGATGTCACTGTCTCATTATTTTTCACTTGATTTTGTACTGAAACTGTTTTCTGCTTAATAGAAAAGTTTGCTTTGAGGAAATTTATTTATTTCAATTCTCAAAGTTTGAAGTAGCCAAAAATGAAAATATGTTGTTTTTTTTCACTTTAAGAACAAAATATATTACGCCCCGTGTGAAGTATTGTTCATTACAATTTATCTATCAGCTGCTTCTATCCAAGTGGACTCTGTTAAGAACTAGAACAATACAGGGCAAGTGCAAAAACTACAACCAAGCACAAATGGACTTTTACAACCATTTATTTATTACTGTTTCTGTGTGAACATTAATCTTTTTAACCTGTTGTTCTCTGTTATTTGTTTATTTTAACCTCAAACCATGAGAGATGATGCACTGAAAATGAGTATTCTATTCTATTTCTTATTATCCTTATTTACTATCCAGCCAGTCCATAATATTTAATGCAGCTAACATACAGTATGCTCCAATATCGCTTTTACACATTAATCTTCTGCCAGACTTTATCTTTAAACAGTTATTTTGTTGATTGACAAACTGTCTACATCACAGCCGTAGACCTTTAATCAAAAAACTATCTTCATGCAGATCATCTTCCACAGCTCTGCTTCTACAGTAACCGTGCATCAACACAACGACAGATTTGACTAATGTATGATATTGAAAGTTTTTGTAGAAACACTCAGGAAATATTTCTGTAATATTTGAGAAAAGGTTTTTCATGAGGGTACAATACATGGGGGTGGTACAGCTCATATACAGATAAAAAAAAGTAAACTCATAGCAGATCTATAGGGTTTCATGATTACATTATTTTAATGTTAAATATTATTTTTTAATCATGTTTTATTGATTTATTAATCCTCTACTTTTTAACTACTCATTTCTATTTTTGGTGCTTTTATTCATATTTAACTTTTTACCTTTTTTTATTATTATTATAACTATTTATTATGTACTTATTTTTATGTAACTTATTTTTCTTCTCTTTACCTTTTGTTCTTTTAACTGCTTATAACCTATTATTGCTATTGATGTGATTTAGTGTGTCCTTCTAAATAAATGTTTTGTTTATATATATTATATATATATATATTACACTGTAAAGCACTTTGTATTGCATTTGATTTGAAAGGTGCTCTATAAGTAAAGCTTGATTGATTTATTGGCTGTGGCTCAGTTGGTCAGTCGTCTCTACACCGGAGGGTTTGGGGTTTGATCCCCAGCTCCTGCAGCAACATGTCCGATGTGTCCTTGGGCAAGACACTTAACCCCAAATGATTTATTTATGTTGCACTGCCATGTTACTAATTTAGAAAATATGACTCTTAAAATGTATCACATGTTATGTAAAATACGCATGATGAAATATACTATTGATAAATTCCTGCACATTTTAAGTTCGTTATCCTCTGACAGACAAACACCTGAATGCATCCTTCTTAGCCAGGTTTACAAGAAAGCTAGAATTTCAGAATTCCTCCAAGTGTCTGTGAACGCACCACCACTTGCTCTGCACTCACGAGCTGGCTGAAACCCGCCCCTGGGTTTTTTTTGCCGACTTCCTAACCAGCCAATAGACAGCAGGCGAAGCAGAGTTTAACCAATGAGGTGTCCGGAGAGGAGTGTAGGGGGCGGGTGTTTCTGTGCAGCAGGCTTCTCTGTGCATATCTAACAATAGCCTGGGATCGGCAAGTTTACTGTTAAAAAAAACCACCCAACCAGGAGGGCGACAGTGCGGAGCAGAGCCGAGCCGAGAGGAGAGCAGAGTTTGCCGAATACATGAGACGGTTTGTCCCGGTGTCGGAAATTATCACCCAACATCCTGGGATTTTTACATTTTCAACCATTCAAGTGGTAAGTGAGGCTTTCGACTTTATTTCTAAACCTGCAGTTTATCTCCTCATCTCCATTCCCCAGCAAGGCATGGTGCATTGTGAATTAGGTGCTCATTAGCCTGTGAATAGGAAGGGGTTAATGGATACTGTAGGCTGGGACCACACTATTATTCCCCCATTCTTTATCTACATCCATTTATTAACGCCCCCCCGGACTCCACAGGCCCCTCCAGTCCGCACACAGCAGACCTGAAGTCGGCCACGATGATGTTATAACAGTCGGAGGTGGATGGTGGTGGTGGTGTTTATTTTTTTATTACACCGGTTCCCTCCCAGTTCACCAGCTGGCTTGATAACATGGGAGTTTTCTCTGGAGGGTGAATATCAAATGAATGAATGAATGAATGGTTGACAAAAAAAAAAAAAAAATCCTGCCAGTTTTCTTACTTTTCCATTTATGAAATTTACCTCAAATGATTCATGATTCATGAGAAAGTCAGTGAATAATCAGAAACACTGCTGGCCTCTCACTTCACCCCTCACATTATTCCACAAGTGCTCTTTATGTCCGCTCATCTGATATGATAAGCTAATTGGTCTAATAGCCTAATTAAGGCGTGTCAACCAGAAACGAGCAGAATTTCCCTCACATCAAATACATGACCTGTAAAATGTTCCTGTAAATATGAGGTGACCAACACGTCTGCAGCAGTGAGTTCACAGGCACCTCATTGTGCTCTCTCTCTCTCTCTCTCTCTCTCTCTCTCTCTCACCTGCTGTATGTTTTAAGTTGCTGTGAACTTTCTTCCCTCAGTAATCTGCCTGAAAAGCTCTGGGACTCCTGTTTCCACATGGCTCAGCAGAAATCCCTGAACATGTGTGTGTGTGTGTGTGTGTGTGTGTGTGTGTGTGTGTGTGTGTGTGTGTGTGTGTGTGTGGATTCTGGAGATGTTTAGTGGCTTTGGCGATCTGCTGCATCTTATTGATTACAATCAGACAGGCTCTAGCTTCCATTTGGCATTTTTTATCACCTTTAAAGAGTTACTTTTCCTTCTCATTACTTCTTACTGACCACTCAAAATTGGCCCAGGCAGCTCAGCAGTCTTTCTCAGGGCTGAACTGGGCTGACGTTGCCCTTTGCTCCCTGCTATAAAAAAAAACTTTCCCCATCTTCTGCAAGACCAGTTTCCTGGATAATGAAAAGCTGTAATTTGCTAAAGCTGATTAAAAGTAGAGGCTGCTGAGAGATTTAGTGAATGAAACACACGTGCAGCCAGCACTGCTCCGATACAGTTTATAACCTCATATTGATGTTGTTTTTCTACAGAGTTTCTATCTGTGAAGGTTTCATATTATGGAGTAGAGAGGGGATTACTGCAGTCTGTGAAACGACGGAGTTGTTTATAAGCTTGTCACTATACAACACTTGAAGTTAGAAAACTTCTAGTACATCACTTGGACTCAAATCCACGATGAAGCTGATCATTGGTTGAAACATTTCTTTACATTTTAGGCTTTAAGAAGTTTTGTAATGAGAAAAAAACTAACCACAGAAAACGATCATCCCCCTGCTCTACTTTAAGTGTAAATGGTCAAACCCAGGACTCCACTTTCTTATGTTTGCATAGTTTTTTTCACGCTGTTAAATCAAAATTATTCTTTAATTTCAAAAGCATCCTGGAAGGACGAATTTAACATTCAAGTAAAGTTACTGAAACCTTCCCCGTTATTGTCCCCTGGATTTTAAACACAGCTTTTTCTGAGGTCTTTACATTATTATATTGCGGCAAGCACATTTAAGGTTAGAGTTAAATGTACCAAAAACTTTTCTCTCGGTTGTCTTTAAAAAATTTTAAATGTTGCTTGAGCGCTGTAAGTCTGCCAGCAGGGAAACATATTTAAAATGACTCCTAAAAAGTATTTCTGGTGTATAATGTTGACCAAAAAGGCATCTTTCTTAAGTATTGTTAGAAGGAAGGAGGCTTTTTTTTGACCCTCTGGTGAGTCTGGCATGTGTGTTGTGATGTTTCATAAGCAGCATCATTACCATTATAGGATTAAATAAATATGATTTGAGTTTGATTGCATGTGCAGCTGCTCACACGCGGTCATGCCAACCACAGGAGGGCACGGATTAATTAATGAAAGTTCACCACAAGGGCATCAGCCCTTCCAGTAATCCAGTGACGATCAGGGCAGTCCGGTTTTTCAAACTCGTGTCTGGTGTCGGTTCTCGTCTGATCAGAATCATGAATGGATTCCACATTTTAAAGTCTTTCTTGATGATTTAAAAACTCAGTTAAAGATGACAACCTGCCCTGCGTCAGATTTCCTGGTTTCAACACGGGCTGAAAGCGAGTTGAACCCATGGACTGGGTTATGGTCTAAGGGCACAGTTGTTACCATGGAAACCTGGGCGTGGCTTAGGGAGTGTTTTATGGCCCCCATAAGAAGCATGAGGCCACCCAGTTGTCGCCTTGACACCTCGGCAGCATGAAGGAGAGAGAGTAAGGCCGGGAGGAGTTAATGACCCATTTGGCTCCTGTGGCTTCGGGTTTGCGTGTGTGTGTGTGTGTGTGTGTAGGTGTGTGTGTTATAATTTGAGTGTGTGTTTTCCTTTTGGCCAGTCTTTCCCCTCTGTCTCACCTGTCATTGTATTTATTTTTAACCCCTGAGTCAGTTTGTTTTGGCTCTGTCAGGAATTAGACCTGCTGACCTACAGTACGACCTCTTTACTGCAGGGACACCCACACACACACACACACACACACACACACACACACACACACACACACACACACACACACACACACACACACACACACAGGAACACACTCTGTGCTTTATTCTTATCTGATTTCAGTCAACTCTGTTACTTATAATGAAGCCAAAGAGAGGAGGAAATCTCTTATTACTAAACCTCAGGGTTAAGTAAAAGGAATGCAAAATTTGTTGTTTTGCGGTAAATATTTAATTTGAAATGTTATTTTTAGTTTAAATACCTGTTTAGTCAGTATCTTTAGTTTAAAGGGTTAATAAAATGCTTATGAAGCCTGTGACTCACTGATGAATGGCCTTGCATTTGCAGTATTATGTACTGTATGTTATATAAGAGATAATGTAAAGTGAGCGGAGTGAGCTGGACCCCACGCAAACTTCAGGCTCTTCCTCGTCTCTCTCTGAAGAGCTTATTGGTTCTAACATCATATTTTTTACTTCCTCTTAAAAGTAGTCTGGAGCTCTGTCCATTGTGACGGTTAACTAACTGCCTTTTATTACTCACATACATTAAACTGAACATATTTATTATTACATTAACCAGGTTTGCATGGATCCATGTGTCTGTTGACATTTTCTTTTCTGTTCAGCGGTCTTTAAACATTGCTGATTCCTGTACTACTTTGTGGTACGGGTTTCTTTAATGAGCCATCTTCCTTTTTAGTAGATGTCTGTCATAGCATGCAGTTTCTATCCGCCTCACACCCAAACAGTAACCTCCGGTGTGGAAAAATGAATTCAATGTGGAAGTGCAAAATCCTGCAGTTTATTGAGTGTCCGCTTAAGGCCGGCACCAGGAGCCCCGGGGAGTCACATACACACCACTAAAAGCCAGTTTTTACAGTTGAAATGAACATGTTAACATCAGGGATGTTCTTTTTAAAAGATGTCTTCAGTTTATGTTGATTTCTTTTGGTTAGACGATTATGAAAAACTTGAGTTGTGTTTTAAAAAAAGGAACCTTTGTTATAGCAGATTTTGTTTGTAAAGCCTGGAAGAAAAGTGTACAGGGGGTGATTTAAAAAAAAAAAAGAACACATCGGTTTTGTTTTCTGAACAAGTCAAGTTATCCATAGTAAAGTACGAGCGGACCTGATTGACAGGCGGGGGCGGTGTAACGGTTCGTCAGGAGGCTTAAAACCGGCCCCATCTCCAGCTCTCTACCTGTTGGTTAAAGGGGAATATTAGAAGCGGTGTCCATCGACAGTAAATGGTTAATATGGCTGTAAAAACAAGGGAAGATTCCTGACTCCAGATTATGTAATTTAGCGAACTGGATAATGCTGATAGCCATAAATTCATAGTGTTCAGACATTAGAGTCATATTAAAACATTTTTCTAACTCAAGGGAGTGAAAAGTGTTTTTCCCTGAAATATCAAACTTTTGCCTCTAAGCAACATGAGGCAGAGTGAGCGGTGTGTTGCTAACATATTAGCAGACTGTTGCGTCTTTGAGGGGGTCCGTGATGCTTCAGGAGAAAACCCCAGGAGACCAATGATGAGGCTTCACTTCACTAACTTTCTTAACTCTAATGATTAAAAGGATTTCTGATTCATAATTAGCTCGATTATGAAGTGCAGATTCCTACAGCCAATAATGCACAAGCTTGCTCATTAAGATGGATATATATTTTGACACTCACTAACACGCAAAGCTTACCAACAGAAATAGTAATATTGGCTGTTGAGCAAGCCGGGAGCCTGCCAGCAGCTGAATAATGGATAGTCTGTGTGCCTGGAAGGCTGCTGGAGCTGCTCGAGCCCGGCGTCTAGACGAACCCCGACAGCACTGAACTACATGCACTCTCCTCCTGAAGACTGGCTGGATCCAGATGAAAGCTGTGCTCCTCCTGGATTGATTTTTTTTCCCCCTCTTCTTTTTTAAGTATTTTATCCGCTTCATTGATGTGAAAGCAGATGAAAGGGAGGGTGATGGCGCATCTCTAAGCTGTTAATAGTACGCTGCAGAATCAGAGAGACAGTCCTACTGCTGTTGGTGTAATTAGGATCTAACTTGCAGCGATAGGAGATACATTGAAATATTACAGACGACTCACTCTTAGTTAAATATCATCAAGGAAATCTGTTAGATTAGAGAGCCAGAAGAAGAAGAAGAAGCTGTTACACGTGGAGCGTCATTTAGGGTTCCCATCAGTGTAATTAAATCAGTTTTATGTCGGCACTCATACGTTCAGATGTGTTTGCTGCAGTCAGAAGCTCTTACTATCTCTTTTCCCATCGTGTAAGGCCTACATACTGTTCCCTCTGAAACACTGTACAACGTGTCTGAAACGTCTTTTTCTAGTTTTTATATCTGTGCTCTCCCCATATGAGGGTTGTCTTAAAACGACAATTATACATTTTGATGTGATACTAAAAGTCAAATGATATCTGCCTGTTTCCACACCACAGCAACAGAAATACAAGTCTTTATTAATGAGCAAACATTGCCATTAATCTCCTGCTCACCGTCTTAATTGCACATATTCATCGGCAACATTCAGTACAGAAACGCTGCCAATGAATATGTGCAATTTAGACCGTCTCCTCAGCTGCCTCCTCCTCTGTTCTCTGTCTGTTTGTAAGAAATATAAATGTCACTTTTGCATCTTTTTGAGACTCCAAAAGGGAAACCACAACTGCAGCATTTTACCAACCTGTGAGTTTGAATGAACTGCAGCTGTCCTCTCTCTTTAGTCGCAGCAGCTTTGGGTTAAAAATGACCGAAGATCTGTGGATTTTTTTAAGCTTTGGTACTTTTTCGACACTATTTTGATCATTAAAATGACGGACATTGTATATGGTTTTAAAGTGCATGAAGTACACACCTTAATATGAACATAGAAGGCTAGTTCCACAGAAACTGCAGCACAGGGCTGGTATGGATAATCAATGCCTAAACCTCTCTGTGGTTCAGTTTTTTCAGTTCCTGACCGTGGTCATGGCAGCCACAGAAACAGCAGAAAGGGAAACGATTCAGGATGTGACTTTACAGTCTTTGAGTCATACATCTAATGCAATTAATGTCTGATTGATGTTAGCAAGAATGTCACTGTTAAACTACATGATGAGAGTATAATAAAAAGCAGAAAGCACAGGCTTGTTTAGGGGTTGATGGGACCGAGTCAGTTGACCTGAATGATGGACATTTTAAGCTTCATTTAGTGGCAGCTCGTTCAAACCTTGGCAGAGATCCACACTCGCTGCTGTGAAGAGGACGTGATATCTTTGCTTTTTGTAGTGACCAAAACAACGGCAGCACATTTATATGTGATTTAAAGTTTACACATCATTCCTGTGTTCTTGAAGCACATGTCCTGGACCAGTGTGATCTCTGTGCTTGTACTGAACCTACTAAATTGTGATTTTTTTTGTCTGCTATTATCACAACATTCTTCATCATGCCCCCCCGCCCCTCCGACAGGGAAAGTCTCCTGTAATGAGGGACATGTGTGAACATAGAATTCAGGAGGATTTCAGGGGCCTGAAATTGACGAGTAATGTTCAGCTGTATGTGAAAACGGCTTAAGTAAATAAATATAAGAAATTGAAAGACAGGGTTTCAAAGGAATTATGAATGCCTTCTGATCTGGAAACACCTTGGAGGCGTCGTCCCACAGGAGGAGCTGGAAAATGTCGCTGTAGGAGAGGGACTAATGGGTTAACTTGCTTAGGCTGCTGCCACCACGACCCAACCCCAGATAAGAGGAGGATAATGGATGGATGGATAGTAAGAACATCGGAAGGAGGAGTAGGAATGGATACATAGATGAGCAATAAAATAAAAAAAATGCAATTCAACATGTGACCTCATATAAAAGTGAGTCTGTGTAAGCGAGTTTTCAGACTCTGATTGAGTGATTCTGCTCGCCTTAGGGGAACATTCAGCATCATAGTTTGAGGTTTAGGGCAACTGACCAAACTGCCAAACTTGTTAGTTATTTATAAAGATTTTTCCAGGCTTTTTTTTAGGACGATTCTACGTCCCAACTAAAATAATACTCAGAATCAATGCAAGAAAACATGAACCTGAACATGAACATATTAGGAAGGAGGACTCCTGATGGTGAAAAGGGACGAGGCTGAATGCCAGCTTCTTAAGATCTGATGTCATATGTGTGTGTGTGTGTGTGTGTGTGTGTGTGTGTGTGTGTGTGTGTGTGTGTGTGTGTGTGTGTGTGTGTGTGTGTGTGTGTGTGTGTGGGGTGTGTGTGTGGGGTGTGTGTGTGTGTGTGTGTGTGTGTGTGTGTGTGTGTGTGTGTGTTAGTGTTAAGAGACCAAGAGACCAGAGACATATGGTGGAGGAACCACCCACTCATTGGGCCAACCACACCTTTCAGTAACACACACACACACACACACACACACACACACACACACACACACACTCTCTCTCTCAGACTCACACACACACACACACACACACATTTTCTTTTAATCCATCCTTTCCCAGTAGCACATGCATACACCTTTATACACAAAAGCAACTAAAATCATTCGGTGTGTGTGCGTGTGTGTGTGTGTGTGTGTCAGAGGGGGATAAATGAATCATATCCAGTGAAAGTAGGTCTACTATTGTAGAGGAAGGTTGTGTGTCACACCTCAGTCATGCAGTCCACTCAGATCAACCAACTGTGTGTGTGTGTGTGTGTGTGTGTGTGTGTGTGTGTGTGTGTGTGTGTGTGTGTGTGAGTCTGAGAGAGAGAGTGTGTGTGTGTGTGTGTGTGTGTGTGTGTGTGTGTGTGTGTGTGTGTGTGTGTGTGTGTGTGTGTGTGAGTCTGAGAGAGAGAGTGTGAGTGTGTGTGTGTGTGTGTGTGTGTGTGTGTGTGTGTGTGTGTGTGTGTGTGTGTGTGTGTGTGTGTGTGTGTCGGGCTGAATATTTCAGTGCTGAGGTTTTGCATTCACACCCTGCAGCCTTATCCAACAAGAGATTGTGTGTGTGTGTGTGTGTGTGTGTGTGTGTGTGTGTGTGTGTGTGTGTGTGTGTGTGTGTGTGTGTGTGTGTGTGTGTGTGTGTGTGTGTGTGTGTGTGTGTGTGTGTGTGTGTGTGTGTGTGTGTGTCTGTGATTACAAAGTGTTTTTGTTGGACATTGTATGTCTGCAGGGAGATGAACACATGAGTGTGTGATGTAGAAGATGACTGAGGAGACCCTGTCTGCACCAACTGTCAGGACGTTTACATGCAGTTATAAAGTCGATTTATTCTGCATGTTAATCCGACTAAAAAGGAATTTTAAAATACTTAAATAAAGACGTTGGTCAGACTAACATCGTTCTAAGTTATAGTTCTCAAAGTTGCACACCTAGAAAATATGATTGGGGGTTGATTTCTGTGTGTTCCAAAGTGCCTTTGTCGGGCTTTGAACTCAAGTTGAATAGCATTTATGCATAACATATATAGCAGAAGTAGCGTTGTTGTCTGCCTTCAGATATCACTCCAGGATAGAGGGATAGCGTGCATCACATTGTACCAAATGTCAAGTGTAGAGTATGTATGAAATACACAAAGCTCCATCCAGTAACTAACTGAAAAGCAGGGATATCTCCCCCAACGTAGCAGATTCTTACATCAATAAATCGTTTTCCCCCGGTGCTTGTATACTGGGACAAGGACAGTAATCTAATGGCCTGATCGAGCTGTAACCATCGTGCCACTTACCTATGCACGGAAAAATACTGAGTGATTGGTCAACCTACACACACACACACACACGCACGGACAAGACGAAAGGTTCCATACTGAAGGTTTCTTCTCTCCAAAAAAAAAAATGTGATTACCTGGGGAGTGAAGCATGGGGGAGTGCGCTGGCTGGCGAGCTTTGTAGGTGGTGAGGCGGGTTGGCAAAGTTAAGGTCATGTAAACAGGGGAAATAGTTGTGTGAGTTAGGGAGGCAGACAAACAGGTACGTTGTTCAAGCTGGCAAAAGTCTGAACTAGAGTTGGACTTGTGACACAAACGACCTATATATCGCACAACAAGCCGGCAGAGACTTACAGTCAGAGCACGGTGCTAGTCAGAGATGTTGAGTGCTTGATAGCAGGCAGGTTTTGGTGATTGGTGAGGTGTACAGAGTGAAGGAGACACACCAAGCACTTCATACTCTGAAATAAACAAACACCACAAACTCACAGGCAAACAGACTGTGACAAAGTCAAGAAAACTTGACTTTAAAAGTGCCAAAGTAAAACTGAATTAAGGGCACTAAAGAGTTAACATGAGATGATTTTTTAGATGTGCACAAAAAAATCCATACATAAGTCATACTTTCTGCCAGGGCTCGATGTAGTCATTATTTTCATTATTGATTCATCTTTCAGTTGGTACTAAAATGAATCGTTTAGTTTTGTGAATGTTAGAAGCTGCTGCTGCCTATCACAGTTTCCCAGAAGCCAAAGTGACATTTTTAAATGTCCTAATTAATCAATAAATGTTGGCCACACGGTTAGAAGTGAATGTAGGTCTGTGTCAGTCGTACCCACACTGACATATTCAGAGCTACAACTTCTATTTTTCTGTTTCTGGTTCTTCTTCCTCAGCTGTGAGAAGGGCGAGCTCCAACAATGTGATGACCTATCATCATGGTATTTCAAAATGCCAGCAACATGTATCATTTTTACTGATATCACCGAGCCGTCTGTGACTACAAACATGCACAATTTGTAGTTTCTCTCTCTCTCTCTCTCTCCTGAAGTCTGTTTTTTCTCTCTTTCTTCTCCTCTTCATCCCTCGTTCTTTCCTTTCCTTCCGTCTATCTGACGTAACCAGTGAAGCAACTATAACACTGTTATCTATAAATATCCCTTCATTTCTCCGACTGTCAAACTGAGGAAATCTCTCGTATGTGCTCGTTCACCTCCTCCCAGCTTCTAGTTACATTTTCATCTCTCTGCTGTGTTTGCTGGAGGCGTTCTTTTACTTTCTATCTCTTTCTCAAACTAAAAAGCACAAGGGATTTAAAACATTCAAATGAAAGGATTTGAATTATGAAACTGATGCACCGTCAAAAGTGGCAGAGTGAGAGTTTGACAGCGTCTTTTTAAGGTTTATTTAGAGATTGGACAGAGGATAGAGTCAGAAGTCGGGGAGAGAGAGTGAGGGGATTGACATGTGGGAAAGGAGCCACGAACCTGGGACTCCAGCCCCCGCACATGGGGCGTGTGCACCAACCGTTAGGCCACAGGCACCCCCTGACAGTGTCTTGTTTTGTAGATGCATTTTGTAGCTAACCAACTGGTTACAAGTTAAAGTATAATCCTGGACCGCTTCAGTGAAGGGATTTGTTTCCTGTGTTGTTGTTTGGGGCACATGTTGCTTCAGTGGTTTGTTTCCTCTCTCTTCTAACACTAAAAGAACGAGTGGCTGCAAATCAATACAAAGTTACACTGAGTGATTCCCTTTATCCAGTGATGAAACATTTTCCCCCTGATGTGAGCAGCCCTCTGCAACAGGACAACGCCCCAATCCGTGCAGCCGAGGGGCTCACTGAAAGTTTGATGAAGTAAAAAAAAAAATCATTTCTACGCTGAAGTCGTTACAGGCACCAGATTTAAACCCTGTTCAACTCCTGTGTCAGATTTGCCTCCCAGATGATGTGATGTGCACTCTGACCACATCACTAAAAAAAACAAACAAAGGACTTTTCTTAGCAACAAAATGATGTTTCATTGCTGGAGTAAAAGGTGGGAAAGACGGCTGTGCTGTCCAAACACCTTTCAAAACGCTCTGCATATGGAAGGTGTTTGATCCAAACTTCACAAAAAGCCCAAATTCTCTAACTTGACTCTTCTCCTCTGTCACCCCCAGTGGTGGAACGAAATACCAAACTAGATATTGCTGCTTTTTTTTTTACCTCTCTGTTAGTAACAAGTGCAAAGCATCTTCTGTGACTGCTTTGAACATATTCATGACATCAACAAAAGAGTGGAGAAGAACATACTGGAGAACAGAAATGATAATGAAGCTGTTTCCCCGCTCGCTTGCTGGGAATTTTCCTTCATATTTCCTGCTGCTCATATTCATATATCAATTTACTAGGCGGCTTTCAGGAAATTTTTGGGGTAAAGTCGGAGTGAAAGATTTTTCTGTTTGCGTTCAAACAGCTCGTCTAAAAAAAAGTTTCCAGGAGTTTTGTTCTCGTGTGAAAGCCTAAAATGTTTGGCCTTAAAGTTTGATTAGCTTTGACGTCTGAAGAAGAGTGTGAAACAATAAGTGAGGAAGACATCAGTGAGATCAAAATACAAGCAGTAAATCTGCATGTTTTCTGTGAATCCGCTGTGTGTAGAGGTGACCCTGCGTTACACCTTATCTTTACAGAGATGTTACTCCTCCTGTACACACTCTCTCTTTCAGAGATTGAAAGATTTTGTCAGGTTTGTTTGCTCTGCATGTCTCCTTCTGTTTTTTTTGTTTGTCACTCCGCATCATCCACCGCTGTCATTCTCTCAGTCTCTCTCCCATCTTGCCTTTTCCTCAGGGGAGATGTTTCATGTTGTGTTCTCACCTCCGTTTTTAAAGACAGCTGGGAACAGCGGCATCCGCCCTCGCACACAAACACACTCCAAATTTTAAAGGAGGCCAGTGGAGCACGTCGGGCTGCCCTCTACATGCACCCTGTCCCTCTGTTGCTGTTACGTCAGAGGGAAAGAATAAGGGTCAGGTTTTTTTTTTTACAGTATAAATGAAACAAATTAACCCTTTACCCCCCCCCCCCCCCCTTTTTTTTTTTTTTTTTACCAAGGCTACAGGTATATTTTAGGGCAAGAATTCTTCTGTTATTAATTCAGATTTATTCAAATGTGAATATTTGTTATTTAGATTTTTTTAACGACCTTTGCCCTCTCTGAATGAATTCTGAATATCTTGGACCAACAAATGTAACAACTAGCAAACTATGGTGGCTATTTTTTTGTACACTTTTTCAGACACTTGATAGTAAATTCACTTATATTATTAAGATCACATTTTGCATGTTAATTGATGGTTAATATGCGTCATTAGTAACACTGATAACATTCCTAAACTCAGATCTATTACTCAAAAATATGCAACTAATGCTGTAAGAACTCGAACAGATTTTCATGTTGTTACTTTAAGGATCCCTCATAGTTTCATGTTGATCTCAGCCAGTGTTCACCCGATAACGGGAAGCTATGCAGGAATAATCAGTCCTACTCTCACGTTTGTCGTCCAAACATCACACACAGAAGAAGCCTGACTTATCGTGTGTGTGAGTGTTTAACCGCACAGATGAGACGGACAGCCTGCTGGGGTGAAACAAAGCCGGTTAAGAGAGCAATACTTTGGATCTTCAGGCTGATCTTCATGTTGCTGTGCTTGTTGATGCTTCAGCCTTGACTTGAACAGACTAAGCTGATTTGGAGCTAAACCTGTTCGATCTGTTCTGATGATAGGGCGGCTACAACTGAAGCTAAATGTGTAGCAGCAGTATGAATAAGTCTGTTAATAATTACAAGTCAGCACACTATGCTTTGTAATGACTTTAAATTCCTTTTTGCATATGTTTGCTTTATTGTGACACTAATCTAAATCCCAAATAAAGACTGGAAGTGTATCATTTTCAAACATTAATCTGACAGTTATTCTCTTTAAAGTCTCACAAATGTCAGAAAATGTAGTTTGCCCATCTTTTCCACAGTCTGAGGAGATGTTGGGAACAGGATAAAGCATACAATTTTGACATTAGATATGATGAAACCAGAGGATGTTTGACATCCACTGTGGTTCAGTGGTAGAGTTCGTTGCCTGTCAGCTGGGAGGTTGGGGCGATGCTTTATCCCCGGCTCCAGCAGCCACATGTCGAGGTGTCCTTTGGCAAGACACTGAACCCCAAATTGCTCCGTCTGCTACATCATGTGAATGTGAGTGAATGGATTATGGGCAGGTGGGTACTTTACATAGCTGCCTCGACCATCAGTTTGTAAATGTTGGGTGAATGCAACATGTAGTGTAAAAGCAGCTTTGAGTAATCAGAAACTAAAATCCTAGTCCAAGTCCATTTACCATATTTTCCTTATTAAATGATCATTATTTAGTCTGGGTTAATTTTCTAGATGGATCCTTTCAGCTCTTCTCAAAATCTCCTCATATCACAAATATCATTCCTGCTACCCGTCCTACCCGAGACATGAAGCGAGAAGTACATAAAATGAACTAAATTAGCACAAATATGACATTAAAGAAAACACTTTTAGGAGCCTTTTGGGTGCTAAAGAATATATTTAGGGGGCGCTGGTGGCCTAGAGCAGGGGTTCTCTAACTTTTTTGGCTAGTGTACCCCCTTTCAGAATTTCTTTCAGCCAAGTACCCCCTTTGTCCGGCCAAGAACATTTTTCAGGAAATAATTTGGGAAAAGAACATGAATAAATTGATGTATGTGGTCTTCATACATTCATACATAATGCAAGCTATATCATAAATGAATATCCTCAAATTGGAAATAATGCACTATTAAATGTTGAATAGAGAACATATGCTGTTAATTAATTTGTCTTTAATCAGTGAATGGATTTTCCTAGAAATCATTATATTGGTTTGTTGTGGTGCAACTGTTTTTAACGACATCTGTCATGTACCCCTTGCAGTACTCCCTCGTACCCCTAGGGGTAAACGTACCCCCATTTGAGAAACACTGGCCTAAAGGTTGGTCAACGTGCCCCATGTTCAGAGGCTGTAGACCTGTGGCGCCTTTGCTTTCCCACATGTCATCTCCCACACTCTCCAAATCTAAGCACCGTCCTGTCCCTGCAATCAAAAGGCATAAATAAAGCCCAAGAATATATTTAGTTTGTCTTCACAGCTTGATTTAAGGCGCTTAAAGTCGTCTAAAAACTGTCTTTACCTGCAGCTCTGAGTGTTGCCTGAACTCATCAGTCTGTCAGATGATGATTTGTATGTCTGTGACCTGCAGCTCACCTTTGCTCAAGCTTAGATAGTTGATCTATAATTAGCTAAGGCTAAAGCTGTGTCCACTGTCACTTTCATTCTGTGTGTGTATGTGAGAGGTGAAGGTGAAACAGCTGGAAAATCTCGCATTAGCCTGTTGGTAATGAGAGTTTAGCGACACCTCAGTAAGCCATAAGCTCATTTGCGTAACCTTCTGGCTGCTCGTAGTACACTTTACTTGTGTGTTTGTGTTGCAGGTGTGTAGGTAAGCAACACAGGTAAAAATAGCAACACACACAGCTGACAACATGTAACATGAGCCTGCATTTATTGTAGTTAATCAAATCGTTAATGAGCCATTATCTGGAGCTACATGAGCCTGATTTTCTGGCTCCCGTGTGTGTGTGTGTGTGTGTGTGTGTGTGTGTGTGTGTGTGTGTTTGTTCTCACAGTAAGTTGTGAATGTGTGGACAGCTGCTTGGCTGTCTCTCTCACCTCCTGCCCTCCTCCTGTGTTTCCTCTCTCTCTTTGTTCAGTGTTGTCTGAGCCCCCGACGACACCAACACGCTGCGTACACACAAACAGCTTCCTCCTCATTATTAGACAGCAGACTGGTTGTTTGATGGCATGCAGAAGAAAAATGCCAATAAATGAAGACACATTTTTCATTTTTTTTGTGTGAATGGGATTGTTTCAACACATGCAGCAAAATTCAAATACTCTTTTTAAAAGTTTGCCATCCACATTGTCCATGCAGGCCGGTCTAATTCTTTCTAACTGGGTAGAGCGACCTGTCTTTGTGCATGGAGCATCGACTGTATAAAACATGGACGTAGTCTCAGCGACGTCACCCAATGAATTCTGCAGCAGAGTTTTGAAGCCCATCAATGGCCGTCAGTATATTGTAAATGTCCTCAAACCAACTTTTGGTCACCCTAGAAACAGGAAAAGAGGTGGAATTGAGGTGGGCCTTAAGCCTCCTGGCAGACCAGTCAGATCAGCCATGTTATGAAAAAATCCCCCTCCCTCCTGTGTGGAACCAGAATCTAAAGAAACAAGCTATTCAGACCAAAACCATTGTTTACGAGATTTAAGATTTACCTTTATTGATCCCTGCAAGGGGAAATTTCAGTTTTTACATTCTGTAGTCATGCAACACACACATGCACACAAACAGGATCCTATGGACATGCACTGATGGAGAGATGTCAGAGTGACGGAGCGGCCCACAGCAGGCGCTCCTGAGCTGGTGGTGGGGAGGGGGTTTGGTGCCTTGCTCAAGGGCACCTCGGCAGTGCTCAGGAGGTGATCTGGCACCTCTCCAGCTACCAGACCAACTTCTGTATTTGGTCCGCACCGGGACTTGAACCGGTGACCCTCCAGTTCCCAACCCAGGTCCCTACAGACTGAGCTACTGCCGCCCCCCAAATTTTTTTATTTTTTTTAAATTTTTTTTTATTTTTTTACACCAGGCTGTATGCTTTTTTAAAAAAAATGTTTAATGTCAAAACGGTTTTAATGTGGCTTCGGGGGCTTTTGGAGTCAGACTGAAGTGGAGACTTGAAGAACTGCAGTTTTTTTGCACTTCTGCATTAGCTCAGTTTTCAACACTGGAGGTTTTCCACCTGGGCATGGAGACAGTGTATTGTTGAAAATGGAAAATGTTCCCTCAAGGTTAATGGCACAATTTTGTACATACTCTACGCTTTACTTTTGGTACAAATGTGATGCATGCTATCTCTTTGAGCTTATTGTGATGTCCAAAGGAGATTCTGCTATTCTATGTATGTCTGCTGGGGACTGTGGAGCGTGTGCAGAATGCCTAGTTAGCCTAGATGGAGTTTTCTAAATGCATGTAAAGGTACTGACAGTTTTATCAGATCACATTATTTCTACTTCTGAGGAGAAGCGAGGATCTCAGCAGCACAGACATCACTACGATATTTACTCAAAATAAATTGAATATTCCAAGTTACACTGTTTCCTGTTTTGTAGAATGATTTGTTCCTGTGTCCTTTAAGAGCCTGTGGGTGTGAATTTAATAGCATTAATTGAGGTTTATAAGAGAGAGTGATGAACAGTGTGTTAACAGGTGTCTCTCTCTGTTTGTGTGCAGGCTGCAGGTGAAGCTGTCTCTTTGTCTTCTGTGAGAGGAGCGACTCAGACGCGACACTAACAGGTGAGCTCGGCTGGTTTCAAATGTGAGTTCTGTGCCTCAGTGGCGCTGTGGCTTACTGTGAATAAAGTGGATGTACTTTAGCTCTAATAAATACAAATTTTATCTGAAAATGTGGGAATTATATATAAACACTTTGATAATGAGAACCAAGCTTAACTGAGCCTGAATTGTCGTTTATGATAATAATTGTTTTTTGTTTTTGTTGTAACTTTATCTGACATGAATTGAAACGGGCAACACGATACTTCCCCAGAGATCGTGTATTGCAATGGAATTTCTGGTGTTTCTTTAGTTCAGATCCTTACCCTCCGGTAAAGGTCAGTCGCTCCATAAAGTTTATTGCATTGACAGTTGCAGCCCTTTGTTAGAGGGTTTGCGTGCGGGCATGGCTTTTTTTTGTGAGCAGCCAGTTTTCGTCCTGTACCATTTTCTTATATGGAAACATGCCCAGATATACCGTTACATAAGATAAGACTTTTATTCCAAATATTTGCATAATCACTTGAGCACTGGCCTGCAAATATGAACCAATTAAAGGATAATTTTAGTTCAGCTCTTGCATATATTCATTCCAACCCTCTTTCCATATCTCCTGATGAGATTAGATCATTAGACTTATTTGGTCTTTGATTTTGTATGCATCCATGAATATGTCAACCAACGTAGGCTCCATCTCCCTGAAGACATGTCGAGAGATTTTTTTTCCCAAGTGTGTGTTTTCAGGATATGTTGTTTCTTAAACATATAGGTTGGTAATTTAATCCAGAATAGACTTTTTATTATATCCGTTAAAAGGTCTTCACACCCCAACAGCTGTCAATAAATCCTGTAAAAACTCTGATCTATAACTAACACGAGGTCAGGATGGAAAGTACCAATCAAATGCCCCTCAGGCTTCCTGTGCGTACTCCAGGTTTAACGGAGGAAAGCTCAGATTCAATGACCACTGCCACGGTTACTTTAACCCCCCTCGCCCTGCAAGAAAGGAAAGACAGAAGCAGAGAATGCTGTGATGAGAAAGAGTTTGGATGAAACACGAGGACAAACCAGAGGAAATAGTCATAAAACTTTTCAGCTATGGCGACAACGGAGGGAGAGGGAGGGTCTACAAAAAGTCAGCAGCTGTCTTTCTGTTGCCATGTTTGTTTTTTACATTCAGTGTGATAATGTTTGATGTTTTCATACTCCTCAATGAACGCTGATGAAGGCCTAGCGTCGACATGCGTCTGTTGCTGTTGTTGAATTTGAATTTATTTATTTGAATAGGGACAATGCAATTTAATATAATTTCAATACAAAGCATGAAACTGATGTGCTGCATAAAGAGTTTATAGCTGTTGCTAATTTCCAACTCGTGTCCCCAGTTGGGCCTTTGTGTAAACAAACAGATTAAAATGTACAACATTCAGTTACATAAAACCCCATAACACGATATGAGGATACATTTAAATACATGTACAACAATACAAATGCTATAAACCAGTTTAAAATAAAGTTTGAAGATACTAATTAAAAGTGGATACAGCTCTGGCTTGCTTTGAGCATTTCACCTGTTTTGTAAAAGATTTTAAGTCCGAGATTAATTTTATTTGTGTTCCAGAGTTTGCAGCCTTTGATGGAGAAGGCTGATTGACCAAACGTAGATCTACGATGTTGTATGCTACAGTTCCCATTCATAGTGCTTCTTGTTACCCTGTTTCCGTCCTGTTTTTGAACATATCTGGAGTTGTTGCTGTTGTTCCTTACCCGGAGTAAAGAAACCTAAAGGACATTTTTGTGTGCTGACTTTTTGTCTCTTTTTATACTGCTGAATGAGACATGAGGTAACGCAGTTGAATGAAGGAGAAAGCAATGTGCTCCGCTTATGGAGCACACCCGTGCATGTGGGTGGCGTTGTGTTTGAAGGAGTCCAGCGGGTGGGTTTAGACGGAGCCCTGAGGAGATGTTACTTTTTAATCTTTCTACCTTTCCAGAATTACAAACCCTGCCTTTAAATGTCTGCCAAAACCAAGCTACAGCCTCGTATTGGTTTGTCTGCTAGCTTTGGAATGAGTTATTTCTCAAAGAGTTATTGTTGTCTTCTGGGGATATTTGACTTTCATTTCAGTATAATTTCCTTTAATGGACATTTTGGAGCCAGTAGCAGCTTGAAGACAAACTCACAAACCAGTAAATGAGTCTTTGTTTTATGTGTTGTTTTATCCTCGATCATGAGCTCGTCCTCGGTCACTTCTTGCAGCAGTGGTTGTCATTGCTCTGCAGCGGGTTAGCCCCGCAGACACACCGTTCATTAGATCATCTGTCGTACTAAAGACTCGTCAGTGCTGCGGCTCACTGAGGGAAACCAGAGGGGTTTCACATTATGTAAGTCGACTGTAATGGGATTCTGCTTCTTCGGCCTGATGGTTCCCAGCATGCACTGCGACCTCCATTATTTATGGGGTTGCCATGGTAATGGGGCTGGGCAGGGAAAGAGTCTGACAGCTGGGAGATCAGGGATGCAGACGGACCCCACCCCCATGCATACATACATACCCCAGCACACCTGTGTTTGTGTGCGTGTTTGGGGGTGGGGTTTACTGCGCTCGTGAGCATAGACGCCGAAGGGTTTGCCATGCATTTTTAATAAACTGCGTTATTGTGTATGCAAGCTTTGAATGCCTCTGAGTGTGTGTGTGTGCTGGAAACATTGTGTTAGTGTGTGTGTTGTACACGTGCAGGCCCACAAAGGGGTGGAGGAATCTTCTCTTAGGGTTTATCTTCTTCTGTGATTTTGTGATTTATTTTACCTACAAACTCGTGGCACTTTTATTGACTGTAACAAAGAGTAAAAGTAGTCGCTCTGATGTCATCAAATGCTCAACTGAAGCCTTCAATTTTCTCTTTTTGCCCATTGCAATTTAGCCAATTTTGTTGTTTTTTTTAATAGAAATCATGTTCAGCTGAAGTGCCTGATTATTTCTCCTTTGTAATGATGAAGGTGGCCACACCCTAATGGATTAGATACCCTGCTTTATCATCTTTTTTACTGTAAACGGGACAATAATTTACCTTTTTTTATAAATCATAAATGTTTAAATGAAAACTTGAACCTATCAATTGAGACCATAATCAGAAGGAAAATATTAACTGAGGAAATAAATCAGCTGAGAACTAGGTTTATTTCCCTTATACTTCTTTACAGTCAGACCTCTTTCTGCAACCGATGGTGCCCCCCTGCTGGCCATTAAAAAGAATGCAGGCACTAAATCAGACCTGGAGGTGTAATCTACAAGTTATTTATACACTTTAAACTGCTCATTTGTGTGTTGAATACAAGTGAAACAGTTTATTCCCCTGACAAATGTGATTATTTTATTGTTTTCAAATTGTCAAACTTTAAGCAATCCACTCCTGTGTGTGTGTGTGTGTGTGTGTGTGTGTGTGTGTGTGTGTGTGTGTGTGTGTGTGTGTGTGTGTTAACATTTTGAGACAGGTGTATCACCGCTTTCAAGTGTGGGTAATTTGAAGCTGATGGATTGTGTGTGTGTGTGTGTGTGTGTGTGTGTTTCCGTCTTCAGGGCTGGGCTGAGATAAACACAACCATTGAAGACTCACATTACACAAAGACAGACAGGCAGGCGTACACATCACACTGAAGACACACATCATACTGTAGCTTATTGTTTATATGTACAGCCCAATCAAAGACACACAGACACTAAGAAAGAAGTCGACACACACTCTCTCTATGTGCACATTAAAGCAGACATAGTGGCACACACAGACACACACACACACATTGAAAAACTCTCTAGTTTTAAATATTTGTTGAGTTGTTGTATTTTAATCTTATTGCTTCTTCTTTGACCAGAATGTCTTATTTTAAGTTGTTGCCACGCTGCTGGGGCTTTTGGAAGAAAACACAGATTTCAGCGTGGGCTGCCTCTGAAGACTTCCTTCTCATATCGATTTGTCTGATAATTATGCATGATTGACCTTTTATTTAACCAGGAAGTCCCATGAGTAGCCGTCTCTTTGGCGGTATCCTAGTGTCATGGCTCACAAGTTACAGTCTAACTAAAATAAAACAAGAAGGGAATGCAGAGATCAGAGCAAGACAAGGATTAAATCAAACTCAAATGAAGCAGTAACATTTGCTGTTATATTCACTTTCCCTTCATGCACCTGAACTTTAAAAAGTTGTGTAAAATTTATTGTGCCTGTCCGAGGATTAAAGTACCTCAGCATAAACAACTGGAACCTTGTAGGAAAAAATCACCTGATGACATCTGGAGGTCCATGCATGGAGATCTTAAAGCTCCTGTGAGGTGTTTTAACTGGTCATGAAATAGACTGAAATTAATTCTGATGCCTCTTTATGTCCTACAAAGAAAACAAGACCATCAGCATTAATTCCCTAAAGTTCTTTAATGCTCGTTACCACTAGTGTAGCTTTCAGATCAAGTAGGGCACACTCACAACAACACATGCATGGCTTCATGTTATCATTAAGCGTGCTCAATTTACAAGACTGGCCGACTACATAAATAAGTCCCTGTCTGCACACTGGAGAACAACACCAAAGACGTAATTGCAACTTTACTGACTTTGTGGCTTATTTTGAGTAATTAAAGTCAGAAACACTCAGAGATTACTTGATAATGGAAGATGGGGATCAATTATACTTTATGTCCATGTTTTGTGCTCGTGCATTCGCAACTGTACCGTGCCGAAGCACACTTCTTCCATCCCTGCCAGGGCCGAGGAAGTGTACCGAGTCTTAGCATGGACAGATAAACAAACTGGACTCTGGGGGGTCAAATGTGGGATCGGTAAGGATTGCCTTCAATGTGAGTGCGCCCTAAGTTGTAGCTTGCTGCAGAAACAGCCTCTGTTAACATTTACCACAGAAAAGATTCACAATGATGAGTGATATATTTAACCTTTAAAAGACAGCAGGAGGATGTTTTAAGTTACTGAAATCTATCTAGGCACAAACGGGACGAGATCAGCAGAGAGATGAGATGTAACACTTGCGTCAAAAAGTGTTGCAAACAAAATGTTACAGACAGGAGCTTCAAATGAACTCAAATATAAAAGACAGATTGACGAGTAGGTCGATATCTTTCTAAATTACTTGGTACTATTTTCTGTGTATTAATTAACGGTTCAATCTCAATATAAAAGGGGGAGAAAGAGTGGACGCTCATGCAGTGTTTCCAGTGAAAAATGGTTTTGTGTAAATTCCAGTGGACTCTTGTTGCTCCTCAGCTTTCTTTCTATTCTTTGATCCCTCGCTCTGGATTCCCCTTTGGCCCCCACTTGCCCCCTTCACTCTCTCTCTCTGTCAGTGTTTCTCTCTCCTCATACTTTTGTGTTCTTTCAGCGTGTCTCTCGCTCCTGCTGTTCCACTTACTCTCTGTTTTACACTTTTTGTCCCATTTGGCTCATTGTTGGATCACTCGGACTGGACCGATTCCTCATTTTTATTCCTTTTTGTTATTTCTTTTTTGCTTCTCCTGCACTCACATTCTCATGATAAATAGATGTAAGCAGAACCTTTCCAGACAGATTAACCAAAGTGAAGGGTGAAATGAAAAGAGAAAGACAAAGAATAAAAGCATGAAAGAGAGAGAGAGACACTCTGGGTTCAGCTGCTGTCAGAGTTTAGAGATTTTTAATGTATTTTTATGAATTATTGGTTTCTTTAGTTATCTTTGATGCCCAAAGAAAAACAAATCCTTGTTGGTAACTGCATTATCTACTCAAGGATCTTAAAAATACAAGAAACAGAGTCTATATTTTGAACATGCTCCCACAACTTTGAACTTCTGAGAAAATGCTCCCCATGTTCTGTTCAAGAGCCTCCTGAATGAACTCGAAATTTGATAAGTTACAAAACCACAAGAAGACCTTTTTAAACACTGAATGTAAAGAGTTTAAATGTAACATGACCCTCTGAGAGTTTCAGCTCACTCCAATTATTTGTAATTTATTTTAAGTGTTTGACTTACTTATGGCACTTAGATGTTAAGGCTGACGGGGAAAAAAAACAACCACAAACCAGCTGAACGAGAAAAAACATGAGAGAGGAGTTTCTGCAGCTGCATTTACAGTAAAGACTTTTAGTATACCTGCAGCTAACCTGAACCTGCATCTGTACTGTTAATGTTTTGCTTGTTCCTTTAAACTTTACCCCCTATGTTGGTGAGGTTGTTATTCTATGAAGAAATTTTTTTAAGTAAATAAAAATAATGAGCATGAAGCTATTGCAGTCTTTGATATTTATCTTGTTACAGGGTTTGAAAAATGAAGCCAATGCAGGGGTGCAAAGAAATGCAGTTACTCTAGTGTGTACTTGAGGCTGCAAAAGGAATCCCCATTACCACCCATTTTAACATGCTAATGTTTACAGCAGAATTTACATGTTAAGCCTGGTTTTAAAAAATGGCATCAATAGGTAATTTGTTGTATGCTGTACAGGGGTGAATACAAAAACTCAGTTATTCAACGTTTGCATAATTAAGGGTGTTGACTGACAGGTGGACACACTGTAGTTGTCTATCAGGAGGCTTAAGCCCCGCCTCCGCTCCACCACTTCACCTGTTTCTAGATGTATTGAAAGTTTGGTTCCGATGGTATTTCCAATATGGCCACCGCCATCTCTCCGCTTCATAACACCTATTCAGAAACCAGCGGGTGACGCTACGTCCATGTTTTTTACTGTCTATGCATTTACCTTCATCAGTTAAAAAAAAAATAAAAAATGAAGTGTATCCATCACTTCCTTCACCTCCAGTGTCAGGAAACTGAATAAGGTTATGACGAGAGGAAGTGAATATTGTGGTTCCACTTCCTACATCGACAACCTTTACAATAAACTGGACTGAATGATCATAGGAGATGCAGCTTGAGTATGGAAGCTTGTGAGGGACATAAAGTTATAACGCTAGCTGTGCTGATGAGTTTCCTCTGTGGAAAGAGATAAAACATTTACGTTACTGTACACAAAGATCGACCCTCTGAGCCAAACATGTAATGCTGCAGCTTTGTATTAAAGGGGCTATAAAAACCTTCGTCTGCTGGGATGCAATCTACTGGACGCCATGTTTGATTTACACCCACTGCAGTGTCTGTGTGTATCTGTGTGTGTATCTGTGTGTGTATCTGTGTGTGTGTATCTGTGTGTGTGTATCTGTCTGTGTATCTGTGTGTGTGTATCTGTGTGTGTGTATCTGTGTGTGTAACTGTGTGTGTGTATCTGTGTGTGTAACTGTGTGTGTATCTGTGTGTGTATCTGTGTGTGTATCTGTGTGTGTATCTGTGTGTGTGTATCTGTGTGTGTGTATCTGTCTGTGTGTATCTGTGTGTGTATCTGTGTGTGTGTATCTGTGTGTGTGTATCTGTGTGTGTGTATCTGTGTGTGTATCTGTGTGTGTGTATCTGTGTGTGTATCTGTGTGTGTGTATCTGTGTGTGTGTATCTGTGTGTGTATCTGTGTGTGTGTATCTGTGTGTGTATCTGTGTGTGTAACTGTGTGTGTGTAACTGTGTGTGTATCTGTGTGTGTAACTGTGTGTGTGTATCTGTGTGTGTGTATCTCTGTGTGTGTATCTGTGTGTGTATCTGTGTGTGTATCTGTGTGTGTGTATCTGTGTGTGTGTATCTGTGTGTGTATCTGTGTGTGTATCTGTGTGTGTATCTGTGTGTGTAACTGTGTGTGTATCTGTGTGTGTATCTGTGTGTATCTGTGTGTGTATCTGTGTGTGTAACTGTGTGTGTGTATCTGTGTGTGTATCTGTGTGTGTGTATCTGTGTGTGTGTATCTGTGTGTGTATCTGTGTGTGTGTATCTGTGTGTGTATCTGTGTGTGTGTATCTGTGTGTGTATCTGTGTGTGTGTATCTGTGTGTGTGTATCTGTGTGTGTATCTGTGTGTGTAACTGTGTGTGTAGCTGTGTGTGTATCTGTGTGTGTGTATCTGTGTGTGTGTATCTGTGTGTGTGTAACTGTGTACTCTAAAAGCATCCAGCACATTGATGACTGACATCAGGATGTCTTAACTGCTTTTTATGCATGTGTTAGCGTGTTGTCTTCAATCAGAGTGCATTACAGGATGGAGCTTGTGTCCATGTTACTGCCGGGATTTTGATGTCCCTCTGTGTGTGTTTGTTAGTCTGCATTAAGCTTATTAACATCATTATAAGCTCTGCAATGCACTCTGGGATTCAATCAAACCATATCCACATTGGCAGGGCGTCTTTACTTAGTCTTCTTAGCTCTTTGTCTTTCTCTAATAAACCTTCATTGTTCATTTCACCTCAACATGCTGTTAGCTCTTGCACCCGTTTCTAGATATTTCTAATATCTTTTCTACTCTCCTGTAGGTCTTCCCTCATTTTTAAATAGTACATATTATAGCCCCTCTCCACCTTTTTAAAACAATCCCCTGTGGGAAAAAATATAACATGAGTCAAGCACCAGAGGAGGTTTGTGACCCTGTATAAACCAGCTCTCTCAGAACGCTCCGTTTTGGTGTGTGTGTCTCTTTAAATGTAATGACCCCCGCCCCTGAGTTTTCCCCGTAGACATCACTCCTTCGTGAGCGAGAATAAAAATCGCAGACCTGTGCAAAAGTTTAGCTCTAGGCTGGGGGTGGAGTCCATGGGTGGAGATATCAGGGAGGGGATTTTTTTTTAACAGAATCCCACTGTGACATCACAAGGAGAGCACATTAGAAACAGAGCATTTTTCTCTGTGTTGTAAGACTTATGCAGACCACAAACAAAGGACTGGATGGGTTTATTTCACATGTTGTGGGTCAGTAGACTCTCAGGTTACACAGGTATATGTTCAGAAACACTGTAGAAGTGGATTTTATGTGAGCCGAGCTGACTCGATGGTTATCAGGACTGATCTTGGCACTTTTCAATGGATCAGTATCGGCTAAGATAAGGCTGATCAGAATCCAATCCGTTCATTACTAAGCTCTTGTGTTTCATCCACTTCAGCCTGCTGCTTAGAAAAGCTTCTCTCCTTAACGACCGCCCACAGTGGGAACTTTAGCCTCTTACCTTAGTACAATTTACATCTTCTCACAACTAATAACATCATGTTGTTTTCAGTCACATTCTCCCAGTCCACCATTAGTCATATCAACTATTTGAAGCTTCTAGATAACATGTTTTTTTTTGGACCAAGACACCAAATGTTTGCACCACGTAAAATGTGCAACAGCTGTTATATCAATGTGTCAGCTACATAATTAATATATATATATATATTTTTTATTTAGTATTTGATTGGACTCTACAATAGGAAAGGACATATTGGCATCAGTGCCAACAAACCCTGACCAAAAATCCTCAAATTTCACTTTTGGCCTCCTATCCACATACAGTAACTCTCTTAGTCTCCTCGTCCTATAATATGTTTTAAAAAGTATATTTTGAGGCTTTTAGAGTCAGGACAGGGGATAGAGGCAGAAACCAGGAGAGAGAGAGAGAGTAGAGAAATGACATGCGGTAAAGGGGCCAAAGGTCAGATTCGAACCCGAGCCACCTGCTCTCAAGTACTTAGACCTCTGTGCATTGGACGAGCTCTATTTTCTAGACTACCCGTGCCATTTTGTTTTTGTTTTTTAAGAAACTTTTTTCATTAAAGGATTAGAGACTTTTAATCTCTTGACACAGCAGGGAAGCATTCAGAAGTTAGAGAAGACACACCGAAGAGAAAGTGTGTGTGTGTGTGTGTGTGTGTGTGTGTGTGTGTGTGTGTGTGTGTGTGTGTGTGTGTGTGTGTGTGTGTGTGTGTGTGTGTGTGTGTGTGTGTGTGTGTGTGTGTGTGTGTGTGTGTGTGTGTGTGTGTGTGTGTGTGTGTGTGTGTGTGTGTGTGTGTGTGTGTGTGTGTGTGTGTGTGGTCTAAAAGGGCATGACAGACAAGAACATCAGGTCTCTCAGTTGGGGGTCTAAAGTAGCCTTGTAATCCATGTCTGTATTGATTATGTAGAGCCCTGTGTGTTTGTGTGTTAGCTCTTTATTGGATTTTGTTTTGGCTTGTCTAACATGAAGCTTCTCATGGAGAGTCCATGTTGTTGGTGTTTATTTGTTGTTTATGCACTTGATACACACATACACGGGATGCCCCCCCGGCCCTATGTGAGCCAGACTGAACTCTGTGAACTGAAACTAAACTGTTATATATTTATAACTCATAATGTTAGCATGTCGTCTCCAGTAATGAGAATCTGCTGACTTTTATACCTAATTTATTAAGTTAATCTGTTGTTCAGTGAAAAAATCAGAAAACAAGATCGTATCAAGCCGTTGAGACTGCTGACCCCAAACGCACTGAGACACAATTTAACAAAATTTCAAATGTCTCCCTTCATTGTTAAATAGTTTCTTCTCCCCTCCTTGAATATAATTGCTGCAGCTTCATATGGAAATATTTATAGTTTACAGAAATTGCAAGATTGTTCATGATGAAAGATCATTATTCTTCATAATATTTTGATATTGTTTTTTTGAGCTATGAGCTTTTTACATTAAGTCTGACTACTTTATTTTTCAACTTTGCACATAAACAAGAGAAATATGACGTGATCCTGGAGGTTTAGCATTGATGAGTAATTGATGTCATTTTGCAGGACTGTCACTTTAGATGTTTTCTGGTTTAGCAGACAGACAGGACGAGGACGAGGAAACAGACACGAGCTGGATTCTGCTTCAGATTTATGATGTATTGAACGAGACAGGCTGAAGAGTGAGGGCAGCAATTTCCTCAGTTCACCATCATTTTCACTTTCTTTGAGCATTACAAGTTTCCTGTAAGTAATAAAGAAATAAAAATGTTCATGCTACATGGTAGAAAATGGAATAATGTAAATATCAGTGGGTCTACCAGAGAGTATAACTGTAGTTGTTTTACATCCCTTCTGCTTGTGCATCTTATAGCAGGTCACTTTTTTTTTTAACCTCTCAGAGCAATCCGAGTTGTGTCACTCTTGTGTGTCAAAATGGACATAAACTGGGTTAAAGTAACAGAGGAGGTGATGCTGGTTCAGTGTGACAGCGAGGACACTTCAGATCATGATCAGAGCAGTGAAGCCTGAGCTCTTCTTATCACACGTCATTTCTAAAGCTGTAGCAGTGGCTTCTCTCTTAGTGGTTTTTTTTCCCTCTCCGGCCTGAATTCAGATGTTTCAGCATCACTGAAACTGTGTCTCCTCCTCGCCTCAGCTTGTTTCTCAGTCCTGCTCAAAGGTCTTTCCTGCTACAATCAGACGACTATGGTGTTTTCTGTGCTGAGGGATGGAAATGTAGTTCTGATCCTCTGATGGTCCACCACTCTGATCCAGACTGAAATATTTCTTCCATTATCCGCTGATTAGATTGCCACAAAATTGCCGGTGATTTTTCTTATCTAAAGAATGTCATTTTATTATTTCCTTCACTAACCCTCGCCTACATTTCTGAGAAATATATCACACACTCCTCCGCCTTTAAAAGATGTCAAGTCAGGGTCTCATGTAAAATGAGTCTGAACGCAGTTA